>NC_088224.1:11414595-11454595 GCF_036934945.1 Oncorhynchus masou masou
CAGTCACCCTGGGATCCAGTCACCCTGGGATCCAGTCACCCTAGGATCCAGTCACCCTAGGATCCAGTCACCCTGGGATCCAGTCACCCTAGGATCCAGTCACCCTAGGATCCAGTCACCTTGGGATGCAGTCACCCTAGGATCCAGTCACTCTAGGATCCAGGCACCCTAGGATCCAGTCACCCTGGGATCCAGTCACCCTGGGATCCAGTCACCCTAGGATCCAGTCACCCTAGGATCCAGTCACCCTGGGATCCAGTCACCCGAGGATCCAGTCACCCTGGGATCCAGTCACCCTGGGATGCAGTCACCCTAGGATCCAGTCACCCTGGGATCCAGTCACCCTAGGATCCAGTCACCCTGGGATCCAGTCACCCTAGGATCCAGTCACCCTAGGATCCAGTCACCCTGGGATCCAGTCACCCGAGGATCCAGTCACCCTGGGATCCAGTCACCCTAGGATCCAGTCACCCTGGGATCCAGTCACCAAGGGATTCCTCCAAGTCCTCATAACAACAGTCCTCTGGCTCTGGCTCCTAACACCAGTCCTCTGGCTCCTAACACCAGTCTTCTGGCCCCTAACACCAGTCCTCTGGCCCCTAACACCAGTCCTCTGGCTCCTAACACCAGTCCTCTGGCTCCTAACACCAGTCCTCTGGCTCCTAACACCAGTCCTCTGGCTCCTAACACCAGTCCTCTGGCTCCTAACACCAGTACTCTGGCCCCTAACACCAGTCCTCTGGCCTCTAACACCAGTCCTCTGGCTCCTAACACCAGTCCTCTGGCTCCTAAAACCCGTCCTCTGGCTCCTAACACCAGTCCTCTGGCCCCTAATATCAGTCCTCTGGCTCCTAACACCAGTCCTCTGGCTCCTAACACCAGTCCTCTGGCTCCTAACACCAGTCCTCTGGCCCCTAACACCAGTCCTCTGGCCCCTAACACCAGTCCTCTGGCTCCTAACACCAGTCCTCTGGCTCCTAACACCAGTCCTCTGGCTCCTAACACCAGTCCTATGGCCCCTAACACCAGTCCTCTGGCTCCTAACACCAGTACTCTGGCCCCTAACACCAGTCCTCTGGCCCCTAACACCAGTCCTCTGGCTCCTAACACCAGTCCTCTGGCTCCTAAAACCCGTCCTCTGGCTCCTAACACCAGTCCTCTGGCCCCTAACATCAGTCCTCTGGCTCCTAACACCAGTCCTCTGGCTCCTAACACCAGTCCTCTGGCTCCTAACACCAGTCCTCTGGCTCCTAACACCAGTCCTCTGGCTCATAATACCAGTCCTCTGGCCCCTAACACCAGTCCTCTGGCTCCTAACACCAGTCCTCTGGCTCCTAACACCAGTCCTCTGGCTCCTAACACCAGTCCTCTGGCTCCAAACACCAGTCCTCTGGCCCCTAACACCAGTCCTCTGGCTCCTAACACCAGTCCTCTGGCTCCTAACACCAGAGTTGGAGAGACAGAGGGAAGGAGGGATGGAGGGAAGGAGGGATGGAGAGAAGGAGGGATGGAGAGATGGAGGGAAGGAGGGATGGAGGGAAGGAGGGATGGAGAGATGGAGAGATGGAGGGATGAAGGGAAGGAGGGATGGAGAGAAGGAGGGATGGAGGGAAGGAGTGATGGAGGGCTGGAGAGATGGAGGGATGGAGAGATGGAGGGATGGAGGGATGGAGAGAAGGAGGGAAGGAGGGTTGGAGAGATGGAGGGATGGAGGGAAGGAGGGATGGAGAGATGGAGGGATGGAGAGATGGAGGGAAGAAGGGATGGAGGGAAGGAGGGATGGAGGGATGGATGGATGGAGGGATGGAGAGATGGAGGGATGGAGAGATGGAGGGAAGGAGAGATGGAGGGAAGGAGGGATGGAGGGAAGGAGGGATGGAGGGAAGGAGGGATGGAGGCATGGAGAGATGGAGGGATGGAGGGATGGAGAGATGGAGGGAAGGAGGGATGGAGGGAAGGAGGGAAGGAGGGAAGTAGAGATGGAGGGAGGGAGGGATGGAGAGATGGAAGGATGGAGGTGTAACGGATGTGAAATGGCTAGCTTAGTTTGCGGTGGTTCGCGCTAAATAGCGTTTCAATCGGTGACGTCACTTGCTCTGAGACCTTGAAGTAGTCGTTCCCCTTGCTCTGCAAGGGCCGTGGCTTTTGTGGAGCGATGGGTAATGATGCTTCGTGGGTGACTGTTGTTGATGTGTGCAGAGGGTCCCTGGTTCATGCCCGGGTATGGGCGAGGGGAGAGACAGAGGGATGGAGAGACAGAGAGACAGAGGGATGGAGGGAAGGATAGATAGAGTGACATAGAGTGATTGAGGGATAGAGGGATGGAGGACTGTCAGGACGAGTTACTGTAAGGACATTTACTGGCAGGACTAGGTTGTCTACAGGCTGTCTCTATGTTACTGTCAGTACTCGGTTGGATTTCTCTTTTCACCGAACTCAGGTGTGTCTTATATGGTCAAAGGTGAAGGGTCAGAGGTGTGTGGGTGTCCAGCTCTATGGGGAACATGTCTTACTGAGTCTTGTTATAGCAGTGTGCCACTTTATAGAGCTCCTGCCAGCCTGCATGCTCAGTTGGCCCCTGCAGGTAGATGGGGGTGACCCTGTGCACCGCTGCTGCCTCCCTGTGTTGTGGCTGGCGGCACAGATTAAAGGAGCCGTTGTAGTCTCTGGTTAGATCAGCATTGAGCCGCTCTGCAGCCCTCCGGCATAGGGAACATACCATCACCTTCCCTCCCTTCACACCACACACACACACACACACACACACACACACACACACACACACACACACACACACACACACACACACACACACACACACACACACACACACACACACACACACACACACACACACACACACACACACACACACACACACACACACACACACACACCACAGCTAGTGAATTGTGTTTCAGCTAGTCTGCAGAATCATGGAACTCACATTTTTCTCATGTTCCTCCTCCAGGCTGTTTCTGTTGTCTTGCTCTCATTCTTCCCCTCTCTCCCCTCCTTTCCTTCTCTCATTCTCCCCCTCTCTCCCCTCCTTTCCTTCTCTCATTCTCCCCCTCTCTCCCCTCCTTTCCTTCTCTCATTCTCCCCCTCTCTCCCCTCCTTTCCTTCTCTCATTCTCCCCCTCTCTCCCCTCCTTTCCTTCTCTTTCTCCCCCTCTCTCCCCCCTTTCCTTCTCTCATTCTCCCCCTCTCTCCCCTCCTTTCCTTCTCTCCTTCTCCCCCCCTCTCCCCTCATTTCCTTCTCTCATTCTCCCCCTCTCTCCCCTCCTTTCCTTCTCTCATTCTCCCCCTCTCTCCCCTCCTTTCCTTCTCTCATTCTCCCCTCTCTCCCCTCCTTTCCTTCTCTCCTTCTCCCCCCCCCTCTCCCCTCATTTCCTTCTCTCATTCTCCCCCCTCTCCCTCCTTTCCTTCTCTCATTCTCCCCTCTCTCCCCTCCTTTCCTTCTCTCATTCTCCCCTCTCTCCCCTCCTTTCCTTCTCTCATTCTCCCCCTCTCTCCCCTCCTTTCCTTCTCTCATTCTCCCCCTCTCTCCCCTCCTTTCCTTCTCTCATTCTCCCCTCTCTCCCCTCCTTTCCTTCTCTTTCTCCCCCCTCTCCCCCTTTCCTTCTCTCATTCTCCCCCTCTCTCCCCTCCTTTCCTTCTCTCCTTCTCCCCCTCTCCCCTCAATTCCTTCTCTCATTCTCCCCCTCTCTCCCTCCTTTCATTCTCTCATTCTCCCCCTCTCTCCCCTCCTTTCCTTCTCTCATTCTCCCCCTCTCTCCCCTCCTTTCCTTCTCTCATTCTCCCCCTCTCTCCCCACCTTTCCTTCTCTCATTCTCTCCTTCTCTCCCCACCTTTCCTTCTCCCTTTCTATCCCTCTCTATCCCTCTCTCTCCTCCTCTTCCCCTCTTCACTCTCCCTCTCTCCCCTCCTTTCCTTCTCCCTTTCTATCCCTCTCTATCCCTCTCTCTCCTCCTCTTCCCCTCTTCACTCTCCCTCCCTCACTCCCCCCTCTCCCTCTCTCTCCTCCTCCCCTCTCCCTCTCTCTCCCTCTCTCTCCTCCTCCTCCCCTCTCCCTATCTTTCCCTGTCTCTCCTCCTCTTCCCCTCTTCACTCTCCCTCCTTTCCCCCTCTCTCCAGCCTAGGGGTGCTGCTGCCTGGGTAACGAGTGCCCAGGAGGGGGATATGTGTTACTGCTAGTTCAGAAGGATATGTCCACCTAGTCTCTCTGAATTTGTCTCCTTTCAATCCTGTGGTGCCTGGCTGACTGCTGCCCGCGTTCACACCAGGGCTGGAGCACAAAATGAATGCGATGAATAATCCTGGTGGTTTTTATGAAAGGTGTGTGTGTTAGTAGTTCAGCAGCGGGCCATTAGTAGCTGGGGTTATCCATGCTTCCCCAGGATCATACTTAAGTATTCCAAAGAAAGCAAGAACAAGGACGAGGAAAAAGGCTGTATGTAAAACATGTGTCCATTCTACTGTACGTATCCAGCAGATATGTTGACTTAAACTGACTGAATATGTCACCATATATTTCTCTAAACCCATAGCCTCCCTCTATGAGATACCATATGATTGCTGGGGTCCATAGACTGACTTTGTCAGATCAGATTCGTCCCCGAGGTTATGTTGTTTTGTGTTGCAACAGAGAGCCAGTGGCCCAGGCTGGGCATGGCATTGAATTAGTGACTCATGCTGTCCTAAATAGCACCATATTCCCTTACATAGTGCACTACTTTTGACCAGAGTCCAACATTATTGCACTATATATAGGGAATAAGGTGCAATTTGGGATGCATGTCAGTAAGTGTCCTAACATGTTCCCCAAGATCAATGGCTGCGTTACACCAGCAGCATTTACAAACCAGTACTTAAGAATGGTTTAATAAAGTAAAAAGGAGAAGTCCTTCAATACAAAAAATCAAATCCAAAATTTGCTGGATAACAAAAAGCCTTACTGTGTGATTTGTTTTGAATTAAAATGGTTAAAAAAAAGAACACTGGGCTTTTAAAATTCAAAGCCAAGAGCAATTTCACAAGGAATAATTTTGCTAGGACTTTCTGGGATTGGTCTGAGTGGGGAACAAGGGAAAAACTAAGAAAACTAGCTGGTGGTCTGAGTGACCAAAACCCGGAAACTGAAAACTAGTTGGTAATGGCAGAAAGGTCTGGGTGGAGGGGAACTGAAATGAGGTCAGGGTCCAGGTAATGGCAGAAAGGTCTGAGTGGGAGGGGGAACTGAAAACTGCCAGGACCGCTAATGGCAGAAAGGTTCCGATGAGTGGGTGGCCTAATGACAAGGCTAGTTGAGTGGTCTGAGGGACAAGGGGAGAAAAACTGAAAACTAGTGGTGGTCTGAAGGGGGGTAGGGGTAACTGAAACTGGCTGGTGGTCTGAGGGACCGATGGGGAACTGAAAACTAGCTGGTAATCTGAAAGCCAGTCTGGCCGGGGAGGGGGAACTGGGACCAGCTGGTAATGGCAGAAAGGTCTGAGTGGGAGGGGGAACTGAAAACCAGTTGGTAATGGCAGAAAGGTCTGAGTGGGATCCGGGAACTGGAAAACCAAACTGACACTGGTAATGGAGGAGAAAGGTCTGAGTGGGATTCGGCCCAAACGAAAAGGATGACCATGTGGACGGGTTGTCACGAAACATCGGAGGGTGGTTTCCAGCTCTTGATTCATCCTGGCCGTTGGACTATGGTTGGTAATGGCAGAAAGGTCTGAGTTGGGAGAAGGCCTTCCAAAACCTTGAGCTGGTGGTCTGTCAGAAACCATATCTTGAGGGGTAACTGGAAACATGATTAATTACCAACTGGTCTTGGCAGAAGGTAACTTAGTCAGAGGGAAACTGAAAACCTGTCTGATAATGGCAGAAAGGTATTGCCATGGGATGGAGGAACTCCAAATAAAGCTGAGATAATGGGAAAGGGTCTGTGGGGAACAGGTGGGTGAAGGAGTCCTTGAGGGCGGAGGTGAGAAGATTTGCCCTGGCAGCACACAGGAATGGCATTGAAAAGTGGCAACGTCTTCTCTTATGGTAGGCCACCAGAACTACGCTGGATGAACTTTATTGGTCCAGGTGAACGAGATTTAGAAGGACCTGTCCTCACTGCCTCTGTCTCTCTCTCGTCCGGTCTCTCTGTCTCTCTCTCTATCTCTCCCTTGCCATTCGGAGCCACAATCTTTTCTATCAGCTGTCCGTGTCATCTCGAATGGCAGGAGCTAGACTGTATATATCATCTCTCTGTTCTCTCTCCTATCTAAACTCCCTCTCTTGAAGAAAAGAGACCATCTAGCTTGTCTAGAGTTCAACCGTCTCCTGCTGGATATACTCCAGATTTTTGTGGTATATCTCGGGTGAGAAGCCCCCTCTGTCTCCATTCCTTCTCCCATCTTAACTGCTATAGTTCACGATCCCCTGTATATCTCAGTATAGACAGTGAGAGAAAGACAGATACCCTCTGAGACAGACATAACAGAACCTCTGAGCGTCTAGACCAGAAATGGTTCATCCGAGACAGAGTATCAGGATGGGAGTCAGAGAGAACGATATACAGAGTCCTTGAGGCCGAGACAAAAATTGCAGACCCTTGGTTAAAGACAGAGAGAGAGGCTATACAGAGAAGATTGATAGACAGAGAGGGAAGCCCAGAGAGAATTCTTCCTTGAGAAATTGCTCTTGGCCAAGATGTTATTTCCTGTTTATTTTTAACCATTTTAATTCAATTCAATTCAAGGGGCTTTAATGGCATGGGAAACATGTGTTAACATTGCCAAAGGCGTTGAGTAGTCTGACATGCTTAGTGTGTTCTTGAAGGGAGCTATAAGAAGATGAAATAAACAATAAAAATTAACAGTAAACATTACACATACAGAAGTTTCAAAACAATAAAGACATTACAAATGCCATCATTAAGTATATAGTGATATAGGCGTATAAATATTACTGTATACAGTGTTTTAACAATGTACACATGGTTAAAGTGAAACAACTGCTTCCTGGAAAATAAATAAGGCATAAATATGGGTTGTATTTACAATGGTGTTTGTTCTTCACTGGTTGCCCTTTTCTTGTGTCAACAGGTCACACATCTTGCTGCTCTGATGGCCACTGTGGAATTTCACCCAGTAGATATGGAGTTTATCAAAAGATCCGACCCCCTGGGGGCAAGTTTGTTTTCCCGGAAACAGGTCTTTGTGGATCTGGGGTGGTAATTGGCCAATTTTCCCAGAAGTGGTTAGAGTCTATGGATAATTCAATTACATTGAGCTGATTTCTGACGTGAACTGTTCCTTACAAGTTTCCGTAGGACCCCACTGTATTGTTTTAGTGATTCAGACCATAGTGAGGGTTAGGCTGTGAAGCCTATCCAAGGACGAGAGGTTGGAAAGGAGATCAAATCAAAGTTATCTTTCTTAGATTTTTGAATCTTCAAGTCAAAAGGATTTGTGACATGAGTTGTTCAGATTCTTCAAAGGGCTTCCATCCAATGTAGTGATATTTTTAGAGGTTTAGATTTGAACGCCATTCTCCTCGCTCTCCCTTACACCATCCATGAAGTTACCTGCGGCTCCAGAGTCTACCACTTGAAGGTCTTGTCTTGTCCCAGGAGAGGGTGACTGTCTGTCTGACTGGAGTTGTCTGTCTGTCTGTCTGTCTGTCTGTCTGTCTGTCTGTCTGTCTGTCTGTCTGTCCCTGTCACTCTGTCTGTCTCTGTTTGCCGCTCTGTCTCTCTCTCTCTCTCTTTCTCTCAGCCTGGGAGATGTCTCAATCTGTGGGTTCCATCTCGATGTCTCTCTCTGATCTGTCTCTATGTTTCTCTCTCTCTCTCGCTGTCTGCGTCCAACTGTCTCTCTCTCCGGTGGTTCTCTCCAGTTCATCTTGGATAGTCTCGGAAAGGCCTTTCAGAAAGCACACTGTCGCTCTCTGTTCCAGCCACTTGCTGCTGCCACCGTGCGGAACTGGATGGCATAGTCCGTCACGCTGCGCCAACCTTGGTGGAGAGTCAGAGCACACACATACACCCCTGCTCATGCTCAAACACTGTTTGAATCACTCAGTGAGTCATTATGGCTCTTAACCTACACCTGAGGAAGTGTGTTTGTGGGTGATGATATAAGCGATCTTAGTGGTCGTGTGGGAAACGACGCGTGGTGTCTGTGCTGTGACTAAATGTTTTGGGTGGAACAAACACCCTAATTAGCAGCATTAGCACCCCTCATCCTTTTGTTGCCGGGTGGAAACCAACCCTGTTAAGATCCATGTACCCCTGCCTTACTGCCAAGATTGAAGTGCTTTTGAACGGGGGAATGATAGTTTGTGTCAAGAACTGCAACAGGGAAGTAAGTCAACATCCCTTGGGCGTTGGACATCCTTTGTCCCTGGTGGTGGGACAGCATGGCAAAAAGGTCCTGCAGGACCCGGTTACCCAGCAGCATCACTTAAGTCCAGATGAAGATCAGACGAATTGAGGTTGTTCTGAGAAGTATCATAAGGGAGCTGGATACTCAAGAACAACTCAATATTAGGAAGGATTTGTTTTGGGGAATCAAAATGTATATTTCCACCCAATTCAATACTGCGAGCAATTTACAAACAATGGAAAATTTTATTGATGCCCTTTTAGTGAAAGAGCTGTAACTGAAAAGACAGTGGGATGGTCAATGAGTTTTGTCCACCTGATGACATCAGCAGGTGGCAAATTAGATATTTTACTTTGTAATTTTTAGGGGTACATCAGCTTTAATATAGCAGATATATTGTGGTCTGAGGGCACTTTCAATGTTATTGGAAGTCAGGGGGAACTGAAAACTCAGCTGGTAATGGCAGAAATTGTCTGCATCTTTTGTTAATATGTATACAAGTGCCCTTGGAAAGTATTCAGACCCCTTGACTTTTTCCACATTTTGTTGTTGATTATAAAATGGATTAAATAGGGAGGGGGATCTGACACATAATGGCAAAACAAAACTGCAAAATAGGTTTTTAGACATTTTTGTAAATGTATATTGTAAATATATAAATGTATATATATAAAAGATACCTTACTTACACAAGTATTCAGACCCTTTGCTATGAGACTTCGAAATTGAGCTTTCCATTGACCATCTTGAGAAGTTTCTACTGTTGATTGGAGTCCACCTGTCTCTAAATTCCCTTCTTTCTTGTCTCTGATTGAAATCTCCTTGATCTGTGATAAAGGGACACACCTTTCTGTATAAATCGTCCCACAGTTGACAGTGCATGTCAGACAAAAACCAAGCCATGAGGTCAAAGGAATTGTCCATAGAGCTCCGAGACAGGATTGTGTCAAGGAGACAGATCTAGAGGTAGGGTATACAAAACATTTCTGCAGCATTGAAGGTCCCCAAGAAACAGTGGCCTGTTATCATTCTTAAACGGAAGAAGTTCAGGATCCACCAAGACTTTTCCTAGAACTGGCTCTCAGACCATGAGAAACAAGATTCTTTAACAGAAAAACCATAAGATTCAAAACTCTTTGGCCAGAATGCCAAGCGTGACATCTGAAGTGTTTTAACCTGGCCAAATCCCTACGGTAAGTGGGAAAATCAATGCTGTATGGGTGTTTTTACAATGGTGTTTGTTCTTCACTGGTTGACTGGGAGACTAGTCAGGATCTTGGCAAAGATGAACAGAGCAAAGTACAGAGATATCCTTTATCAAAAATTTGTTTCATTGCCCTGTGACTGGGGCAATGGTTCACCTTCCAACAGGACACTAACCCTAAGCACACAGCCAAGACAACTGAGGACGTGGTTCTTCTTTTCCATAGGTATTCTCTGAATGTCCTTGAGTGGCCCAGCCAAAGCCAGGACTTGAACCCAATCAAACATCTCTGGAGAGACCTAAAAATAACAGTGCAGCAATGCTCCCCATCCAACCTTCTGTCAGTGTTGTTGTCTGTTGTCTCTGTTTTCTAGCAATGCTCCCTCTTTCTCTCCTCTCTCTCTCTGTCTCTGAAATCTCTTTATGTCTCAAATCAAATTGTATTTGTCACATGCTGTCGGATACAACAGGTGTAGTAGACCTTCAGTGAAATGCTGAATACAACAGGTGTAGACCTTACAATGAAATGCTGAATACAACAGGTGTAGTAGACCTTACAGTGAAATGCTGAATACAACAGGTGTAGTAGACCTTACAGTGAAATACTGAATACAGCAGGTGTAGTAGACCTTACAGTGAAATGCTGAATACAACAGGTGTAGTAGACCTTACAGTGAAATGCTGAATACAACAGGTGTAGTAGACCTTACAGTGAAATGCTGAATACAATCAGGTGTAGTAGACCTTACAGTGAAATGCTGAACCTACAACAGGTGTAGTAGACCTTACAGTGAAATGCTGCTGAATACGTGCGTGTGTGTGTGTGTTACAGTGAAATGCTGAATACAACAGGTGTAGTAGACCTTACAGTGAAATGCTGAATACAGCAGGTGTAGTAGACCTTACAGTGAAATGCTGAATACAACAGGTGTAGTAGACCTTACAGTGAAATGCTGAATACAACAGGTGTAGTAGAACTGCAACACTGTGAAATGCTGAATACAACAGGTGTAGTAGACCTTACAGTGAAATGCTGAGGGCACAACAGGTGTAGTAGAACTTACAGTGAAATGCTGAATACAACAGGTGTAGTAGACCTTACAGTGAAATGCTGAATACAACAGGTGTAGCAGACCTTACAGTGAAATGCTGTATACAACAGGTGTAGTAGACCTGTCCAGCCTGAAATGCTGATACAACAGGTGTAAATAGACCTTTTACTTTGTATTTTTGAAACATCAGCTGAATATAGCAGATATATTGTGTAGTAGACCTTATCAGTGAAATGCTGTATACAACAGGTGTAGTATTCACCCCTTGACAGTGAAATGCTGAATAAAATGGTTAAATAGCAATCTTACAGTAAAAAAACAAAAAAACAGGTTTTTAGACATTTTTGTAAATGTGAAATGCTAAATACATAAATGTATAGACCTATAAAAATACTTACAACAGGTGTTCAGACCTTACAGTGAAATACTGAATACAAAGGTTGTAGACTTTCCATTGAAATCTTGAGAATTTCAACAAGTTGATTAGACCTTACCTGTGAAATGCTGATTTGACAACAGGTGTAAAGTAGACACTTTCTATATGAAATGCTGTACAACAGGTGACAGTGACATGTCAGTGAAAAAACCAAGCTGAATCAAAGGAATTGTCCATAGAGCTCCGAGACAGGATTGTGTCAAGGCACAGATCTGCGGTAGGGTACCAAAACATTTCTGCAGTGAAATGCTGAAGAACACAGTGGCCTATCAAAAGGAAGAAGTTAGGATCCAGACTCTTCCTAGTGAAATGCTGACTACAACATGAGTAACAGACCTTTGGTCTGTGAAACCTGAATTCAACAGGTTAGTAGAATGCCAAGCGTGACATCTGAAGGAAACCTGTATCCCTTACAGTGAAATGCTGAATAGCATCATGCTGTAGTAGACCTTACAGTGAAATACTGAATACAGCAGGTGTAAAGATAGACCAAAGTACAGTGAAATGCTGAATACAACAGGTGTAGTAGACCTTACTGGGAAATGCTGACTACAACAGGTGTAGCAGACCTTAAGTGAAATGCTGAATACAACAGGTGTAGTAGACCTTACAGTGAAATGCTGAATACAACAGCTGTAGTAGCCCAGCCAAAGCCAGGACTGAACCCAATCTGAAACAACAGGTGTAGTAGACCTAAAAATAACAGTGAAATGCTGAATACAACAGGTGTAAATAGACCTCACAGTGAAATGCTGAATACAACAGGTGTAGTAGACCTTACAGTGAAATGCTGAATACAACAGGTGTAGTAGACCTTACAGTGAAATGCTGAATACAACAGGTGTAGTAGACCTTACAGTGAAATGCTGAATACAACAGGTGTAGTAGACCTTACTGAATACAGTGAAATGCTGAAAACAACAGCTGTAGTAGACCTTACAGTGAAATGCTGAAAACAACAGCTGTAGTAGACCTTACAGTGAAATGCTGAATACAACAGGTGTAGTAGACCTTACAGTGAAATGCTGAATACAACAGGTGTAGTAGACCTTACAGTGAAATGCTGAATAC
Organism: Oncorhynchus masou masou; assembly: GCF_036934945.1. NCBI lineage: Eukaryota > Metazoa > Chordata > Actinopteri > Salmoniformes > Salmonidae > Oncorhynchus > Oncorhynchus masou. The sequence goes on from NC_088224.1 coordinate 11,426,724, forward strand.
AACAGCTGTAGTAGACCTTACAGTGAAATGCTGAATACAACAGGTGTAGTAGACCTTACAGTGAAAACTTACATGCTGAATACAACAGGTGTAGTAGACCTTACAGTGAAATGCTGAATACAACAGGTGTAGTAGACCTTACAGTGAAATGCTGAATACAACAGGTGTAGTAGACCTTACAGTGAAATGCTGAATACAACAGCTGTAGTAGACCTTACAGTGAAATGCTGAATACAACAGGTGTAGTAGACCTTACAGTGAAATGCCGAATACAACAGGTGTAGTAAAACTTACAGTGAAATGCTGAATACAACAGGTGTAGTAGACCTTACAGTGATATGCCAAATACAACAGGTGTAGTAGACCTTACAGTGAAATGCCGAATACAACAGGTGTAGTAGACCTTACAGTGAAATGCTGAATACAACAGGTGTAGTAGACCTTACAGTGAAATACTGAATACAGCAGGTGTAGTAGACCTTACAGTGAAATGCTGAATACAACAGGTGTAGTAGACCTTACAGTGAAATGCTGTATACAACAGGTGTAGTAGAACTTACAGTGAAATGCTGAATACAACAGGTGTAGTAGACCTTACAGTGAAATGCTGAATACAACAGGTGTAGTAGACCTTACAGTGAAATGCTGAATACAACAGGTGTAGTAGACCTTACAGTGAAATGCTGAATACAACAGGTGTAGTAGACCTTACAGTGAAATGCTGAATACAACAGGTGTAGTAGACCTTACAGTGAAATGCTGAATACAACAGGTGTAGTAGACCTTACAGTGAAATGCTGTATACAACAGGTGTAGTAGAACTTACAGTGAAATGCTGAATACAACAGGTGTAGTAGACCTTACAGTGAAATGCTGAATACAACAGGTGTAGTAGACCTTACAGTGAAATCCTGAATACAACAGGTGTAGTAGACCTTACAGTGAAATGCTGAATACAACAGGTGTAGTAGACCTTGCAGTGAAATGCTGAATACAACAGGTGTAGTAGACCTTACAGTGAAATGCTGAATACAACAGGTGTAGTAGACCTTACAGTGAAATGCTGAATACAACAGGTGTAGTAGACCTTACAGTGAAATGCTGAATACAACAGGTGTAGTAGACCTTACAGTGAAATGCTGAATACAACAGGTGTAGTAGACCTTGCAGTGAAATGCTGAATATAACAGTTGTAGTAGACCTTACAGTGAAATGCTGAATACAACAGGTGTAGTAGACCTTACAGTGAAATGCCGAATACAACAGGTGTAGTAGACCTTACAGTGAAATGCTGAATACAACAGGTGTAGTAGACCTTACAGTGAAATGCCGAATACAACAGGTGTAGTAGACCTTACAGTGAAATGCTGAATACAACAGGTTTAGTAGACCTTACAGTGAAATGCTGAATACAACAGGTGTAGTAGACCTCACAGTGAAATGCTGAATACAACAGGTATAGTAGACCTTACAGTGAAATGCTGAATGCAACAGCTGTAGTAGACCTCACAGTGAAATGCTGAATACAACAGGTATAGTAGACCTTACAGTGAAATGCTGAATGCAACAGCTGTAGTAGACCTTGCTTACTTACAAGCCCTTAACCAACAATGCAGTTTTAAGAAAAGTAAAGGTGAAGTAAAAAATAAATAAGTAAAAAATATAAATTAGAATATAAATAATATAAGTGCAATTTACAGAGAAGAAATTGAGAAACTACCTGAATACAGGTGTGCCAAGCTTGTAGCATCATACCGAAGAAGACTCGAGGCTGTAATCGCTGCCAAAGGTGCTTAAAACAGAGTACTGAGGCTCTGAATACTTAAGTAAATGTCATATTTAAGATTGAGTTTTTTTTACTTTGCAAAAATGTCTAAAAGCTTGTTTTTACTTTGTCAATATGGGGTATTTTGTGTAGATTGATGAAACAAATTAACATTTTAATCCATTTTTAGAAAAAACTTGTAACAAAATGTGGAAAAAGTAAAGGGGTCTGAATTCTTTCCAAATGATATTATTGATGGATTGACTTTAAATCATCCAGCAGTGCTTTCTGCAGAGTGCATGTTGCAATCCTTCATGGACCTGCGCCCAAAAACAAGCTACATATGGACAAAACAAATGATCTAATAATTCTCTTGAATTGATGGAGAGAGAGAGAGAACGACTGAGAGAGTGATCACGTGAGCACTGATCTAAAACAACAGCGTTTACAGTGAAAGGCTGTTTTCAAACTCTGCCGCTGCAATAAAAAATAAAAAAATAAATAATTTCTACAATTTTAAAATAAGGTGACCCACGAATGCGAAATGGAGATGTGTAAATTAGACACGCATTCAGTCTTTATATTACAGTAGCCTAGGCTGTTCTGCAGCAAATGTAGTCCTATCTGTCACCAGAACAACAGTTACCATGATGAGATGATACATGCATTGTGAACTGCGCTCCTACTGAGATGTGGTGTCTGTCCCCACCCTGAGCGTTGATGATGGATCATGCAGATAGCAGAGCGAAGGCCATAGAGAAGACAGATGTAGTGTAACACATATAGTGTAACACATCCATTTCAAGTCATCCTGTTCATAGAAGTAATTCATTATAATCAACTGTTTGTTTGTTTTGCAGTTATTTATCCTGGGGAAAAGGGAGTGGGTTTGGGTGGGAAATCTCGGTATATCTCGGTAACCTGTTTCCCGGTTTTCAACCCTTGTCCACATTACAGTATGTCAATCTTCCACTCTCTTCCAAAACAGAATCTTCCACCATTTATATCTAGACTGTCCGTTTCCATCCACAATACAATGTTTTGTTAGCTATGCGAGATGCCATGAGTTTGCATTGTTATTATACAATTATTATTATAATAATTTTTGCCGGGAAAATTGGGTACTGACGGTAAATAAGTAACCCGGTTTCCCAAATTCAATCCTGTTCCAGACAGTCCAGTCAACATTCCTACTCTGATGAAGCGCCGAAGGTCTGTCTGCTGAGTGAAACTGATGTTTTCCTTGGTATGTACGGTGTGTTGCTGTGTGTGTGTGTGTGTGTGTGTGTGTGTGTGTGTGTGTGTGTGTGTGTGTGTGTGTGTGTGTGTGTGTGTGTGTGTGTGTGTGTGTGTGTGTGTGTGTATCTCTCTCACCAGTTGTTCTGGGTGAAGCCTGGCTGGAAGTAAAGCAGCCAGAACAAAGCTCATGTGGACACGGACACTAACACTGGCACCAATCGCTGCCTATTGAGCAGCTGGCCTTAAGCCCCTCAACCCAGAACACAGTCAAACGTGAAGGACTGTGTGTGAGAGGGAGATAGAGAGAGAGATACAGAGATACAGAGAGAGAGAGAGAGAGAGAGAGAGACACACAGAGAGACAGAGAGAGATAGAGATACACACACATAGAGAGACAGAGAGAGAGAGAGAGAGAGAGAAAGAGAGAGAGAGAGAGAGAGCGCGAGATAGAGACAGAGAGTCACATAGAGAGACAGAGAGAGAGAGAGAGACACAGAGAGAGACATAGAGAGACAGAGAGAGAGACACAGAGATAGAGAGAGAGAGAGAGAGACAGACAGACAGACAGACAGAGATAGAGAGAGAGACAGACAGACAGAGAAATAGAGAGAGAGAGAGAGAGAGAGACAGACAGACAGACAGACAGACAGACAGACAGACAGACAGACAGACAGAGAGAGAGGAGGTGGTCATACTAGAGTGTCTGTCTTCCGTCAGCACTTGCCAGGCAGGTAGGGGAGCATGCCAGAGCAGATCATAGTTTGGCTGCTGAGTTTACAGACATAACTGAGGTTTGAAATGTTTAGAGGCTATTGTAGTGAACGGGTGGTCATGGAGGATCTGGCTTTTGATCCACACCAGGTAACACAGCAAGTCAGGACAACCCTGATTGATTACAATGGGACCATTCTTTTTTTTTGCCTCAATGGGAGCTTGAAATATACGTGTGACATGAGGAATGGGTGGAAGACTGTTGCACGGAGGGGCAGCACAGTATGACAGGCTGTTACTGACTCCTTTACAACAGTTACTAAAATAAGTGGTTCTAGTCTGGTCTAAGATAGCTTCTTTGACTACTGAGTACTGAAAAGTCTTACAACGTACAAACATACTCAGATTTATGAACTTGGCGCACGCCATTCAAACACGGTTCCTGTCATGAATCAAACTGCCCTCACCGACCTGGACAAAAGGAATGCATATGTGAGGATGAGGTTCATCGACTACAGCTCGGCCTTCAGTACCATAGTGCCCTCTGAGCTCACCACAAACTCATGGTCCTTGGGCTGAACTCCTCCCTATGCAACTGGGTCCTGGACTCCTTGGCGGGCCGCCCCCAGGTGGTGAAGGTAGGCAACATTACCTCCTCCTCCTCACTGATCCTCAACACGGGGGCCCCACAAGAGTGCATCCTCAGTCCCTTCCTGTATTCCCTGTATACCCACGACTGCGCAGCCTCACACAGTTCCAGCTCCCATCATCAAGTTCGACTCGACAGTAGTTGGTCTGATTACCAACAAGGATGAGACGGTCTACAGAGAGGAGGTAGGCACTCTGACGGCGTGGTGCCAGGTAAAACAACATCTCCCTCAAAAAAATAAAGGAGCTGAGTGTGGACTTCAGGAGGGGACAGGCTGGAAACGGTCAAAGACTTCATGTTCTTCGGGGCATACACATCTCACAGGAGGTGAAATGTTCAAAACACACGGACACCGTGGTTAAGAAGCAACTCTTCAACCTCAAGAGGCTAAAGAAATTCGGCCTGTCTCCGATGGCTCTCACGGTGTTCTACAGGAGCACAATCGAGAGCATACTGGCGGGCTGCATCACAGCCTGGTACGGAAACTCCACCGCCACTGACCACAAGGCTCCACAGAGGGTGGTGTAGGTTCTAGGTTCTTGGTTAGGTTCTAATTCTCAGAGTAAAAACTCTACGGACAATATGAAAGCTTAAACCAAGTTTGTTCTTCCCAGAGGATCAATAGATAGCTTCATTAGATAAAGACATTGTTCACACAAGCACTGCTATTTAACCCTTTCGCCTAGGCTGAGTCTCCTCCTACACATCTGAACAAATATTGTATCTTTACTGCTATGCAGGAAACTAAGTAATACGGCCATACATTTTTCTTTCTCCCGTAAGGTGATGTGACCTCGACCCTCTTCATCACTAATCCATGGCTCTCTCCCCTTATCGATGCCTGCCACATTATCGCTTTCCCTACACTCAGTACATTCCAAGCTAGGACCATGCCCCAGGACTACCTGACATGATGACTCCTTGCTGTCCCCAGTCCACCTGGCCGTGCTGCTGCTCCAGTTTCAACTGTTCTGCCTTATTATTATTCGACCATGCTGGTCATTTATGAACATTTGAACATCTTGGCCATGTTCTGTTATAATCTCTACCCGGCACAGCCAGAAGAGGACTGGCCACCCCACATAGCCTGGTTCCTCTCTAGGTTTCTTCCTAGGTTTTGGCCTTTCTAGGGAGTTTTTCCTAACCACCATGCTTCTACACCTGCATTGCTTGCTGTTTGGGGTTTTAGGCTGGGTTTCTGTACAGCACTTTGAGATATCAGCTGATGTACGAAGGGCTATATAAATACATTTGATTTGATTTGATTTGATTTAGTTGCACCCCCCCCATATACCTTCCTCCTACAGGTAACCATTAACTTCTGGTGTAGACCCTCTAAACCGTAGCACTCAGTATTTCAATAGGATACCTGATAATGAACCCTAAGCCAAGTTTAGGAGTTAGTACCCAGAATCCATCAGTGGTATGCTCAGTCGAACACACCATTGGGTGCACGCTGCCTGCCCTCCAGGACACCTATAACTCGGGCAGTATAGGAGCATCATAGAAAAAGTGTCCAGAAGCTTCTACCCCCAGACCATCAGGCTGCTGAATAGCCACCGATAGTCAGCTACTTGCTCCGCCCGTCCCCCTCCTGCCCCTTGCACTTCCAAAAGACAGATTGTTGTTCAATATTTAATTTATCAATAGATTGTTGGGTTTCTATCTCCTGCCTTGGTATAGGCTTTGAGATTAAATAGACAACGATGTCACGCTCATATCGCACAGCAATAATGTAGCCTACCATTACCGTCAAATATTTTTCATAAACTACCGGTCTGTTTACTGTGTTGGCACAATGTTTTAATCTTTAGCAGTACTTTATGCTGTATCTGTAAAAGGACTGTCAGTTTCCTGATAGAGATAACAATGGGAAATTGTCGTGGACCAATCAACAGAATGTTTGAACTCGACATTGTTTTGCATCGACTTTTTCCCCAACCTAAACATGGCAGGCTACTTAAAAAAATATCAACAACTGTACTTACAGTAGCATACATAGGGCTGCTTCAAGGTAAAAGATTAGCTGCTATATTCGACTGCATACCGGTGTTATGAAGCAAGCTGCAAAACCTGAAATACATACATCCCAGAAACCCTAGACCCACTCCAATTTGCATACCGCCCCAATAGATCCACAGATGATGCAATCTCTATTGCACTCCACACTGCCCTTTCCCACCTGGACAAAATGGAAACCCTATGTGAGAATGCTATTCATTGACTACAGCTGAGCGTTCAACACCATAGTGCCTTCAAAGCTAATCAATAAGCTAAGGACCCTGGGACAAAACACCTCCATCTGCAACTGGATCCTGGACTTTCTGACGGGCCAACCCAAGGTGGTAAGGGTAGGTTACAACACATCCACCACGCCGATCCCCAACACAGGGGCCCCTCAGGGGTGCGTGCTCAGTCCCCTCCTGTACTCCCTGTTTACTCATGACTGCACGGTCAGGCACGACTCCAACATCGTCATTAAGTTTTCCGATGACACAACAGCGGTAGGCCTAATCACTGACAACTACGAGACAGCTTATAGGGAGCAGGACAGAGAGCCATGTGATGCCAAGACAACAACCTCTCCCTCAACGTGATCAAGACAAAGGAGATGATTGTGGACTACAGGAAAAAGAGGACCGAGCACTCCCCCATTCTCATCAACGGGGCTGCAGTGGAACAGGTTGAGAGCTTCAAGTTCCTTGATGTCCACATCACCAACAAACTAACATGGTCCAAGCACACCAAGACAGTCGGGAAGAGGGCACAACAAAACCTGTTCCCCCTCAGCAGACTGAAAAGATTTGGTATGGGTCCTCAGATCCTCAAAAGGTTGTACAGCTGCACCATCGAGAGCATCCTGACTTGCTCCCCCCAACCCCCTCTTTTACACTACTGATACTCTCTGTTGCTGTCATCCATGCATAGTCACTTTAATGACTCTACCTACATGCACATACTACCTCAACTAACCGGTGTCTCGCTATTGTTGTTTTACTTCTGCTCATGAATTACTTGTTACTTTTATTTCTTATTCTTACTCATATGTTTAATTATTATTTTACATTTTTTTTACTGCATTGTTGGTTCGGGGCTTGTAAGTAAGCATTTCACTGTAAGTGAACACCTGTTGTATTCGGTGCATGTGACTAATAAAAGTGGATTTGATTTGATTTTCTACAGCCTATCTAATTGCTAGGCTTCTAGGTCCAATTAAATGAGAGATGGCGCATGGTGATTTGATATGGCTCCTTAGGAAATATGGCCTGAAAAGGTGAGAAATATATTCTACAAGGTTATGAAAAACTAAATATATAGGAAAAAGATGGCTGTGTTTAACTATAAGTTTCCTATGTTTAACCATATGATTCCTATCTATAAGATTCCTATGTTTAACTATATAATTCCTATGTATATCTATAAGTTTCCTATGTTTAACCATAAGATTCCTATGTTTAACAATATGATTCCTATGTTTATCTATAAAATTCCTATGCTTAACTACATGATTCCTATGCTTAACTATATGATTACTATGTTTAACTATAAGATTCCTTTGTTTAACTATAAGATTCCTATGTTTAGCTGTAAGATTCCTATTTTAGATTAAACAAATCTTCGCTCTCCTCACTAACGGCAAATGGTTGCATTCTTGCATATCTGTTTGACAGATTTTCTTCTTTTTTATGAATATGTTTTTCATCATATCTCCCATTTGCACAAAATACTTACTGGCCAGCAATATTCCAACCACTAGCAGATGTTGGTATGCATGGTCTAAAGTTCACGGGGATGTGAACACTGGCGCACGCACATTTTGGGGTATATTTTGTACATAAATGAGGCCCCAGGCCCCCCCCCCCATCCATGCAATCTTATTTATTACGATCAAAAACACAAAATGTTGTAACGGTCGTCGTTGCATGAAGGATTGGACCAAAGCACAGCGTGGTAAGTGTTCATGATTTTATTTTAAACTGAACACTAGAACAAAATAACAAAGTGAGAGATGAAACCGAAACAGTCCTGTCAGGTGCAGAACACTAAACAGAAAACACCGACCCACAAATCACAGGTGGGAAAAGGCTGCCTAAGTATGATTCCCAATCAGAGACAACGATATAGGCAGCTGCCTCTGATTGAGAACCATACCCGGCCAAACACAAAGAAATACAAAACATAGAAATAAAGATACTAGAATGCCCACCCTAATCACACCCTGGCCTAACCAAAATAGAGAATAAAAGCCTCTCTATGGCCAGGGCGTGACAAATGTAACCTAGATCATCACTACTTGTCTTTCCAATATATAACTTTAAAAAAAAGATTATTTATTGAATGTAATATCTTATGTTATTCTTGTCTATAACTGTTCTGTACTTTGTCATGTATTACATGTGTTATGTAGACCCCAGAAAGAGTAGCTGCATGTGCAATTTGCAGTAGCTAATGGGGACCCTAATAAACTAAATCAAACTAAACTCCTACTCCGAAGCTTCATGAACAAGGGCTCTGAGTTCTTATCTAATATGTATGCACATCCTGATCTGTTTCACCTGGCTTTGTGAGAGTCTCCACCCCCTCCAGGTGTCGCCCATCTTCTTCATTAACCCCCTGTGTATTTCTACCTGTTTTCTCTGTTTGTCTGTTGCCAGTTTGTCTTGTTTGTCAAGTCAACCAGCATTTATTTGTCTCAGCTCCTGCTTTTCCCCAGTCTCTATTTTTCTCGCCCTTTTGGTTTTGACCTTTGCCTGTCCTGTCTCTGAGCCCGCCTGCCAGCCTGCCCACCGTCTGTGGTGGTATATTTCTGCTTTACCAAATGAGGAGAGTTACAAACTACACACCAGTCAGAGTTATACTTAAACTACATATTTTTATAATAATAAGCTCTAACATTTGACTTTCAACAATTCACTATTTCTAATGAATCGTTGAGAAGTGACTACAGAAAAATACAAAGATCTTTTATAGCCAAGATACACCCCTCTCAACTTACATGACGAACCACAGATCTTAGGAACTGTTCACAAAGAAATACTTTTTCTTGAGAAAGGAGTATCCCTTAGCCAGATAACGTTCACTATAAATTATCGTTCAGTTTGGTCCCACAGACAAGGTTCTAATCTCGTTCCTGGTACTTCATAGTACAAAAACACCAACTCATCCAATGGCATATATCAATTATCAACTCTCGATACTCCCATCTCAAGTAAACCCCCTCTTGACCCCACTCCTGGACAAGCTCACTGAGGGGAGTGAGCTTCTAGGTCATACACTATCCCAGGATAAGTGTAAGATCAGAGAGGACATACAACGTTTCCAGACACTGCCATACACCTCCCCCCAATGGGAAAAGGAGGAAGTGACTGGCGCACAGATATTGTGGAGACAAGTAATTGGTTCCCCATTAATCACGCCATCGATTCACATGGTTTAAGAATAGATAAAGACACATTCACACATGAAGACAATGTTACATTCTGTTCTCTTCTCTTTCTGATATTCTGCATAGCACTAGGGACATGTGAAAGACAAGCCTGATCACTCCCCTCTTTGGGCCCCAAGTGACTGAGCCCCAGTTTAGGGAGAAGTGCAACTGCCAACACTATAGTCCAAAAGGATACATTCTAATGACAAGTATCTCACATAAGCATATTATGCAAATAAAACTTATCTATGTTACCCAACTAATTCTGATTCATCCGCCACACGTCCTGTATCTTTGCCCCACTACTCTGGGTTACGGACCTCTGCCTGACCTGACCCTGGCTCACGTCCTGTATCTTTGCCCCACTACTCTGGTTATTGACCCCTGCCTGCCTTGACCTGTCGTTTCCCTGTCCCTGTTACTCCGACACAGTCTGCATCTGGGTCTTACCTTCAAACCTGATAGCTCCGTACTAAGTTCTTAGCTAATCTAATGGGACCTGACATGTTTTTACCAGAACTGTGGGATCCTCATCCATTTTGTTGCTGCCATGACGACCGCATCTGGGCTGCTTCCTCTCCTGTCTCATTTCAACCTTCATCTAGAGACCTACTTGGCACCGTCTCTTTTCCCAGGCCTTGTCTGGGACATCAGTGAAGCCGATGGAAAAGGGTTAAGATGGTTGACTGGAGCCAGAAACCGCCATATCACCACACCCGTCCCTCCCTCCTCCCCATGCGACACAGATGACTTTCTAATGGTGGGTCCTGTAGTGGGTTGTTGTGCTGTATGTTATTTTCAGGCGGGCCTGCGTGTCATAAAAACTGGCGTCTCTCCTCTCTTCGGTCTGCTGACAGAAAGCAGAGTTGGTGAGGAATGTTTGTATGATGTGTACTGTTTACTCAGTTAGCCGATGCTGAGTTTTGGGTTAGGGTTGACCTTGGGCTGAGGGGAGCTACAGGTCAGGGCATTGTGATGTGGCTCCCCCAGTCTCTCTCTCTCTCTCTCTCTCTCTCTCTCTCTCTCTCTCTCTGTATCTCTGTATCTCTCTCTCTCTCGGTCTCTCTCTCTCTCTCTCTCTCTCTCTGTCTCTCGGTCTCTCTCTCTCTCTGTCTCTCTCTCTCTGTCTCTCTCTCTCTCTCTCTCTCTCTGTCTCTCTCTCTCTCTCTGTCTCTCTCTGTCTCCCTCTCTCTCTCTCTCTCTCTGTATCTCTCTCTCTCTGTCTCTCTGTCTCTCTCTCTGTCTCTCTGTTTCCGTCTCTCTCTCTCTCTCTTGCCTTCTTTCTCCTTCCCTCCTCCTGACAGGGATGTAGTTACGTGGTTGCAGGGTTAATTACACGTTGTTACATGGTTAAAAGAGGTTAACATGGTTAACAAAGTTGACAGTTTAGTTATTAATTCTGAGGTTGGCTCTACAAACCAACCGACCTCATACTATCATGTATCATCAAGTATCAAGTATTCTCATGGCTTGCTAGAGTGTTGTCAACTGCCGTAGCGCAGTGGTCTGAGCAGCGGGCTTCGGCTCCGAGCAGCACAAGCTTTGCGCATCGTTTTTCATTTGCATTTAATTGACTGAGATTCTGAGTCTCGGTTGTCATTGGGATGTAATTGCACACGCACGCACACGCACACACACACTCTGAACACTTAACTGTGGTTGGTGAATAACATGGCTACATCGACATGTCTTGACTGCAGTATTCCACACAGGAGCTCTAGCCAGGCTAGAGATGCATTAGTAATGGATACAGCTGTCTTCTGTCTGTTAGTAGGCATGAAGAGCTGAGAAATGCCCTCCCTTCTACCCTCCCTACCTTCCCCATACCCCCTCCCCTTCCATACTCACTCATTCACTTATCTTTGCCTGCTATTTGCTGTGTAGCTCCTTGACATTCATTCTCCATGCCGTCCTGTTCTGGGCCAGGGCCCATGTTAGTTCTATAGATGAGTGTCCTACAGACTTCCCTTCTTCCTCACTCCCTACTCTGTCCCCCGTCCCCAGTCCCCCTGTCCAGACCAGTACCAGACTCACCCAGGGATATGTACTGAGGAGCAGACATTTCCCCATACATCCAGAGTAATCTTGCTCCATCGTGGTAGCTGGCTAAGCCTCACTGCCCAGGAGTGAGTCAGGTACCTGCCTGTGAGGCAGAGAGGAGCCTGAGCATAAACCCTGGGTCTTTACTGTACCAATGGTGGTGATGGTTGATGAGATGATTTTGTGTGTGTGTGTGTGTGTGTGTGTGTGTGTGAGTACGAACCAGCAAAAAAAGTTGTCACTAGATGGCGGCATGACCCCTCCCCTTCGTTGAAATAGAGGTTTAGCCTCAGAAAAAAGCCTGGATACAGCTGGAGGCTCAGAGGCTATTTATCCCCCTGCACTCCCACCTCTCTGTCTCTCATGTTCTTCTTTTCTCCACTCCCTTCATCTCTCTCCTCTCTTCTCCTCTGTTTCACTCATGTTGACTGAAGTGTGTATATGTGCTGATATGGCAACACTGGACAACCCTGACGCCAGATGAGCTATCAAATCCATCTTGTTGTCCATAACTACCTTGTAGAGGGAGATTATTCTATCTCTGATGATTCCCTCTCTCTATTTCCATCTCTCTCTCTCTCTCTCTCTCTCTCTCTCTCTCTCTCTCTCTCTGTTTAGGTAAAAAAATATATTTAAAAAATATCTCTCGCTCCATCTCTCTCTTTCTGTCTCTGTCTCTGTCTCTCTCTCTCTCTCTCTGTCAAACGCACACGCACACACACACACACTCAGGCCCTGCCATGAAGCTGGCCAAACCGTCACACACACATCATACAGGAGGAGAGCAAGAGAGCACGGAGTCTGACAGTCTAAGGATCTGCAATATCAGTATGGATGGGCATAACAAGGCTCCGTATAATGATGTGTTTACAACGACCCAGGGAAACAGGGAATACTGTGTGAGAGAGACAGAGACACAGACTTACAGTAAAATCTTCATTGATGATAAGTTCATGGTGTATGTACAGTAAGGAGAGACCAACTCCCCACGTTCTCCCACCAGTCCTCAAGCTGTCAAACAAATCCACAGCAGCTGTGTCCACTCAGATATACTCCTCATTAGCCGTGACTGAAATCCACAGCAGCCCTGTCCACTCAGATATACTCCTCATGGAACCCTATTCCCTATGTAGTGCACTACACTCCTACCTTGTTCTGTATAGTGCAGTAGTCCCCCATTTTTAAAATATTTTTTTTAGTCTCTGGTTGCACAGCTAGCACTTCGATGCAGTGCCTTAGGCCACTGAGTCTCTGGTTGCACAGCCAGCACTTCGATGCAGTGCCTTAGACCACTGAGTCTCTGGTTGCACAGCAAGCACTTCGATGCAGTGCATTAGACCACTGAGTCTCTGGTTGCACAGCCAGCACTTCGATGCTGTGCCTTAGACCATAGAGTCTCTGGTTGCACAGCTAGCACTTCGATGCAGTGCCTTAGACCACAGAGTCTCTGGTTGCACAGCCAGCACTTCGATGCTGTGCCTTAGACCACAGAGTCTCTGGTTGCACAGCTAGCACTTCGATGCAGTGCCTTAGACCACAGTCTCTGGTTGCACAGCTAGCACTTCGATGCAGTGCCTTAGACCACAGAGTCTCTGGTTGCACAGCCAGCACTTCGATGCAGTGCCTTAGACCACTGAGTCTCTGGTTGCACAGCCAGCACTTCGATGCTGTGCCTTAGACCACAGAGTCTCTGGTTGCACAGCCAGCACTTCGATGCAGTGCCTTAGACCACTGAGTCTCTGGTTGCACAGCTAGCACTTCGATGCAGTGCCTTAGACCACTGAGTCTCTGGTTGCACAGCCAGCACTTCGATGCAGTGCCTTAGACCACTGAGTCTCTGGTTGCACAGCTAGCACTTCGATGCTGTGCCTTAGACCACAGAGTCTCTGGTTGCACAGCTAGCACTTCGATGCAGTGCCTTAGACCACTGAGTCTCTGGTTGCACAGCCAGCACTTCGATGCAGTGCCTTAGACCACAGAGTCTCTGGTTGCACAGCCAGCACTTCGATGCAGTGCCTTAGACCACAGAGTCTCTGGTTGCACAGCCAGCACTTCGATGCAGTGCCTTAGACCACTGAGTCTCTGGTTGCACAGCCAGCACTTCGATGCAGTGCCTTAGACCACTGAGTCTCTGGTTGCACAGCCAGCACTTCGATGCAGTGCCTTAGACCACTGAGTCTCTGGTTGCACAGCTAGCACTTCGATGCAGTGCCTTAGACCACTGAGTCTCTGGTTGCACAGCCAGCACTTCGATGCAGTGCCTTAGACCACTGAGTCTCTGGTTGCACAGCCAGCACTTCGATGCAGTGCCTTAGACCACTGAGTCTCTGGTTGCACAGCCAGCACTTCGATGCAGTGCCTTAGACCACAGAGTCTCTGGTTGCACAGCAAGCACTTCGATGCAGTGCATTAGACCACTGAGTCTCTGGTTGCACAGCCAGCACTTCGATGCAGTGCCTTAGACCACAGAGTCTCTGGTTGCACAGCCAGCACTTTGATGCAGTGCCTTAGACCACAGAGTCTCTGGTTGCACAGCCAGCACTTCGATGCAGTGCCTTAGACCACAGAGTCTCTGGTTGCACAGCCAGCACTTCGATGCAGTGCCTTAGACCACTGAGTCTCTGGTTGCACAGCCAGCACTTCGATGCAGTGCCTTAGACCACTGAGTCTCTGGTTGCACAGCCAGCACTTCGATGCAGTGCCTTAGACCACTGAGTCTCTGGTTGCATAGCCAGTACTTCGATGCTGTGCCTTAGACCACAGAGTCTCTGGTTGCACAGCCAGCACTTCGATGCAGTGCCTTAGACCACTGAGTCTCTGGTTGCACAGCCAGCACTTCGATGCAGTGCCTTAGACCACTGAGTCTCTGGTTGCACAGCAAGCACTTCGATGCAGTGCCTTAGACCACTGAGTCTCTGGTTGCACAGCCAGCACTTCGATGCAGTGCCTTAGACCACAGAGTCTCTGGTTGCACAGCCAGCACTTCGATGCAGTGCCTTAGACCACTGAGTCTCTTGTTGCACAGCTAGCACTTCGATGCAGTGCCTTAGACCACTGAGTCTCTGGTTGCACAGCCAGCACTTCGATGCAGTGCCTTAGACCACTGAGTCTCTGGTTGCACAGCCAGCACTTCGATGCAGTGCCTTAGACCACAGAGTCTCTGGTTGCACAGCCAGCACTTCGATGCAGTGCCTTAGACCACTGAGTCTCTGGTTGCACAGCCAGCACTTCGATGCAGTGCCTTAGACCACTGAGTCTCTGGTTGCACAGCTAGCACTTCGATGCAGTGCCTTAGAACACTGAGTCTCTGGTTGCACAGCCAGCACTTCGATGCTGTGCCTTAGACCACTGAGTCTCTGGTTGCATAGCCAGCACTTCGATGCTGTGCCTTAGACCACTGAGTCTCTGGTTGCACAGCCAGCACTTCGATGCAGTGCCTTAGACCACTGCGCCACCCGGAAGTCCCCCATTTCTTTTACAGTGCATTACTGTAGTGCATTTCAGACCTGCATTTCAGGCTTTTGTCAGCCGGAGGCAGTGCACATTGCACAGTGCAACAGTCACATGTTCTGCTCTCACATGCAGGGCCCCAGTACAGCCCCATGTCCAGCCCCATGTCCCGTGGATGGATTTGACACGAACGAGGGTGGCAGTGTGTGAATCCATTTCTCCCACCTCTCCTCTTACAACCACACTCCTAAACTAATGGGCTGACAATGTAGCCCACCCAGGCCACAGTGAGCTCTGAGCTGATAAGCCACGAACCCCCTATGTGGGGATTTAGATATAAAACCCAGCGAGGTGAAGGTACCACAGTAATACCTTCACTGTCGATGGGTTGTAGAGAATAGAATGAACAGGAAGTCTATTTGAGAGGAACTCTCTCTCTCTCCCTCTCTCTCCCTCTCTCTCTCCCTCTCTCTCTCTCTCTCTCTCTCTCTCTCTCTCTTTCTCTCTTTCTCTATCCCACTCTCTTTCTCTCACTCTCAAAACATTGATAATAGTATCCATTTTGGAAATGTTATGTTCATGTTTTATCAAGGAAATCAACATTATGGAGGAATTACGTCCATAAGGAAGACATCAGTAATTTAGAACAGTAGGGTTGTTTTCTTAATAATGTGGTTTGTAATGTATTGCTGAGTGAGGGAGAGAAAGTACGATCAGAGGTTCAGATGGAAGGTATACTAGACAAAATGTGGTGTGACTTTAAAGATCACACACACGCGCACCCACCCAAACCACCCACCCGCCAGAAAAGAGACGTTAGTGTAGTGTAGTGTAGTTGGGTGTAGGGTAGTGTAGTGTAGTGGGGTGGGGTGTACAGTAGTGTAGTGGGGTGGGGTGTACAGTAGTGTAGTGTAGTGGGGTGTAGGGTAGTGTAGTGTAGTGGGGTGGAGTGTACAGTAGTGTAGTATAGTGGGGTGGGGTGTACAGTAGTGTAGTGGGGTGTAGGGTAGTGGGGTGGGGTGTACAGTAGTGTAGTGTAGTGGGGTGGGGTGTACAGTAGTGTAGTGCAGTGGGGTGTACAGAAGTGTAGTGTAGTGTAGTGGGGGGTACAGTAGTGTAGTGCAGTGGGGGGTACAGTAGTGTAGTGTAGTGGGGTGTACAGTAGTGTAGTGTAGTGTAGTGTAGTGTAGTGTAGTGTAGTGGGGGGTACAGTAGTGTAGTGCAGTGTAGTGCAGTGGGGGTACAGTAGTGTAGTGGGGTGGGGTGTACAGAAGTGTAGTGGGGTGGGGTGTACAGTAGTGTAGTGCAGTGGGGGTATAGTAGTGTAGTGTAGTGCAGTGGGGTGGGGTGTACAGTAGTGTAGTGTAGTGGGGTGTACAGTAGTGTAGTGCAGTGGGGTGTACAGTATTGTAGTGTAGTGCAGTGGGGGGTACAGTAGTGTAGTGTGGTGGGGTGTACAGTAGTGTAGTGGGGTGTACAGTAGTGTAGTGCAGTGGGGTGTACAGTATTGTAGTGTAGTGCAGTGGGGGGTACAGTAGTGTAGTGCAGTGGGGTGAGGGGTACACTGGTGTAGTGCAGTGGGGTGTACAGTAGTGTAGTGCAGTGGGGTGTACAGTAGTGTAGTGTAGTGCAGTGGGGGGTACAGTAGTTTAGTTCAGTGGGGTGTACAGTAGTGTAGTGTAGTGCAGTGGGGTGTACAGTAGTGTAGTGCAGTGGGGTGTACAGTAGTGTAGTGCAGTGGGGTGTACAGTAGTGTAGTGCAGTGTAGTGAGGGGTACACTAGTGTAGTGCAGTGGGGTGTACAGTAGTGTAGTGCAGTGGGGTGTACAGTAGTGTAGTGTAGAGCAGTGGGGGGTACAGTAGTGTAGTGTAGTGTGGTGTACAGTAGTGTAGTTGGGTGTACAGTAGTGTAGTGTAGTGGGGTGTACAGTAGTGTAGTGCAGTGGGGGGTACAGTAGTGTATTGCAGTGGGGGTACAGTAGTGTAGTGTAGTGTAGTGGGGTGTACAGTAGTGTTGTGCAGTGGAGTGTACAGTAGTCTAGTGCAGTGGAGTGTACAGTAGTGTAGTGTAGTGTAGTGGGGTGTACAGTAGTGTAGTGCAGTGGAGTGTACAGTAGTGTAGTGTAGTGTAGTGGGGTGGGGTGTACAGTAGTGTAATGTAGTGTAGTGTAGTGGGGTGTACAGTAGTGTAGTGTAGTGAGGTGGGGTGGGGTGTACAGTAGTGTAATGTAGTGTAGTGTAGTGGGGTGTACAGTAGTGTAGTGTAGTGAGGTGGAGTGGAGTGTACAGTATTGTAGTGTAGTGTAGTGCAGTGGAGTGTACAGTAGTGTAGTGTAGTGTAGTGGGGTGGGGTGTACAGTAGTGTAATGTAGTGTAGTGTAGTGGGGTGTACAGTAGTGTAGTGTAGTGAGGTGGAGTGGAGTGTACAGTATTGTAGTGCAATGGGGGGTACAGTAGTGTAGTGTAGTGGGGTGGGGGGTACAGTAGTGTCGTGGGGTGGGGTGTACAGTAGTGTAGTGCAGTGGGGTGTACAGTAGTGTAGTGTAGTGGGGTGTACAGTAGTGTAGTGTAGTGGGGTGTACAGTAGTGTAGTGTAGTGGGTGTACAGTAGTGTTGTGTTGTGTAGTGGGGTGTACAGTAGTGTCGTGTAGTGGGGTGGGGTGTACAGTTTATGCATTGTGGTGTAGGATAGGGTATATTAGTATAGTGTAGTGTAGGGTAGGGTATATTAGTGTAGTGTAGTGTACAGTAGCGTAGAGCACTATAGTGTAGTGTACATGAGTGTAGTGTATTGTGACTGTAGTGTAGTGTACAGAAGTGTACATTGGTATAGTATAGTGTAGTGTAGTTTGGTGGGGTTTGGTGGGGGTGTACAGTAGTGTACAATAGTATAGTGCAGTGTAGTATAGTATAGTATAGCAGAAGTATAGTGTAGTACAATATAGTATAGCGTAGTATAGTATAGTGTAGTGCATTGGAGAATAGTGTAGAGCATGGTATATTAGTGCCGTGTAGTGTACAGTAGTGTAGAGTACTACCGTGTAGTGTCTTGTAGTGTAGTATAGTGTAGAGTAGTGTAGCGTACATTAGTGTGGTGTAGTGTAGAGCAGTGGAGTGTAAATTAGTGTAATGTAGTGTACATTAGTGTAGTGTAGAGCAGTGTGGTGTACATTAGTGTAATGTACTGTACAGTAGTGTAGTATAATGTAGTGTAATGAACAGTAGTATAGTGTAGTGCAGTGTACAATACTGCAGTGTAGTGTAGAGTACATGTGTGTAGTGTAGCATTGTGTAGTGTAGAGTAGTATAGCATAGTGCAGTGTAGTGTCACTTAGTGTAGAGTACATTGGTG
Source organism: Oncorhynchus masou masou (assembly GCF_036934945.1). Lineage (NCBI taxonomy): Eukaryota > Metazoa > Chordata > Actinopteri > Salmoniformes > Salmonidae > Oncorhynchus > Oncorhynchus masou. The sequence goes on from NC_088224.1 coordinate 11,445,358, forward strand.
TAGTGTGGTGTAGTGTAGAGCAGTGGAGTGCACATTAGTGTAATGTAGTGTACATTAGTGTAGTGTAGAGCAGTGTGGTGCACAGTAGTGTAGTATAATGTAGTGTGGTGAACAGTAGTATAGTATAGTGCAGTGTACAATACTGCAGTGTAGTGTGGAGTAGTGTAGTGTAGTGTACATTATTGTAGTGCGGTGTAGTGTATTGTACATCTGTGTAGTGTAGAATAGTATAGTATAGTACAGTGTAGTGTTGTGTAGTGTAGAGTACATTAGTGTAGTGTACCATAGTGTACATGTGTGTAGGGTACAGTAGTCTAGTGTAGTGTATTGTAGTGTAATGTAGTCAAATGTAGTGTTTTGCATTGTAATGTAGTGTGGTGTACTGTAGTGTAGTGTAGTGCAGTATGGCGTACAGTAGTGTATTGTAGTGCAGTGTAGTGTAGTCTATTGTAGTGCAGTCTAGTATTGTGTATTGTATTGTATTGTAGTCTCATTGTACTCTTTAATGCAGGTCTTTCTCATATCTCATCAAGTCAATGGATCTCACTTGTGTATTGTATTCTAGTGTAGTATTTTGTATTGTCGTGTAGTGTTTTGTAGTGTTGTGTTGTCTAGTGCGGTGTAGTGTATTGCACTGTAGTGTATTGCACTGTAGTGTTGTGTATTGTAGTGTAGTCTAGCGTAGTGTATTGTATAGTATTGTAGTGTAGTGTACTGTAGTGTAGTGTATTGTATTGTATTGTAGTGTAGTGTATTACACTGTAGTGTAGTGTATTGTAGTGCAGTCTAGTATAGTGTAGTGCATTGTGTTGCAGTGTATTGCATTGTGGTGTGGTATATTGTATTGTAGTCTAATACTCTGCATTGTACTGTAGTGTTGTGCATTGTACTGTAGTGTATTGTAGTGTAGTCTAGTGTATTGTAGTGTAGTGTAGTGTAGTATAGTGTATTATATTGTATTGTAGTGTATTGTTTTGTATTGTACTGTAGTGTAGTGTGTTGTATTGTAGTGTAGTATATTGTAGTGTAGTGTAGTATAGTGTATTGTACTGTAGTCTAGTCTAGTGTATTGTAGTGTAGTGTATTGTATTGTAGTGTAGTGTGTTGTATTGTAGTGTAGTGTGTTGTATTGTAGTGTAGCGTGTTGTATTGTAGTGTAGTGTAGTGTATTGTAGTGTAGTGTATTGTAGTGTAGTATATTGTAGTGTAGTGTATTGTACTGTAGTGTAGTGTATTGTACTGTAGTGTATTGTATTGTAGTGTTGTGTATTGTAGTGTGGTGTATTGTATTGTCGTCTAATGCAGTGTAGTGTACTGTAGTATATTGTAGTGCATTATATTGTATTGTTGTGTATTGTTTTGCATTGTACTGCAGTGTAATGTATGGTATCATAGCGTATTGTGTTGTAGTGTATTGTATTCTATGGTATTGTATTCTAGGGTGCTGTACTGTAGTGTAGTGTATTGTATTGCATTCTATGGTATAATATCGTATTGTGTTGTACTGTAGTGTAGTGTATTGTATTGTATTCTATGGTATAATATCGTATTGTGTTTTTCTGTAGGGTAGTGTATTGTATTCTATGGTATCATATTCTAGGGTGCTGTATTGTAATGTATTGTATTGTATTGTATTCTATGGTATAATATCGTATTGTGTTGTACTGTAGGGAAGTCTATTGTATTATAAGGTATCATAGCATATTGTGCTGTATTGTAGTGTATTGTATTGTATTATATGGTATAATATGGTATTGTGTTTTACTGTAGTGTATTGAATTGTATTGTATTGTATTCTATGGTATAATATCGTATTTTGTTGTACTGTAGTGTCTTGAATTGTATTGTATTGTATTCTATGGTATAATATTGTATTTTGTTGTACTGTAGTGTATTGTATTCTATGTTATCATATTCTAGGGTGCTGTACTGTAGTGTAGTGTATTGTATTGTATTCTATGCTATAATATGGTATTATGTTGTACTGTATTGTATTGAATTGTATTGTTTTGTATTGTATTCTATGGTATTATATCGTATTGTGTTGCATTGTAGTGTAGTCTATTGTAATATATGGTAGCATAGCGTATTGTGCTGTACTGTAGTGAAGGGTAGTGTATTGTATTCTGTGGTATCATATTGTATTGTGTTATATTATACTGTAGTGTATTGTATTGTATTCTATGTTATCATATCGTATTGTGTTGTGCTGTATTGTATTGTATTGTATTCTATGGTATAATATCGTATTGTGTTGTACTGTAGGGTAGTGTATTGTATTCTATGGTATCATATTCTAGGGTGCTGTATTGTAATGTATTGTATTCTATTGTATAATATCGTATTGTGTTGTACTGTAGGGAAGTCTATTGTATTATAAGGTATCATAGCATATTGTGCTGTATTGTAGTGTATTGTATTGTATTATATGGTATAATATGGTATTGTGCTGTACTGTAGTGTATTGAATTGTATTGTATTGTATTCTATGGTATAATATCGTATTTTGTTGTACTGTAGTGTATTTTATTCTATGTTATCATATTCTAGGGTGCTGTACTGTAGTGTAGTGTATTGTATTGTATTCTATGCTATAATATGGTATTATGTTGTACTGTATTGTATTGAATTGTATTGTTTTGTATTGTATTCTATGGTATTATATCGTATTGTGTTGTATTGTAGTGTAGTCTATTGTAATATATGGTAGCATAGCGTATTGTGCTGTACTGTAGTGAAGGGTAGTGTATTGTATTCTGTGGTATCATATTGTATTGTGTTGTGCTGTATTGTATAGTATTCTATGGTAACATATTGTATTGTGTTGTGCTGTATTGTATAGTATTCTATGGTATCATATTGTATTGTGTTGTGCTGTATTGTATTGTATAGTATTCTATGGTATCATATTGTATTGTGTTGTACTGTATTGTATAATATTCTATGGTATCATATTGTATTGTGTTGTACTGTATTGTATAGTATTCTATGGTATCATATTGTATTGTGTTGTGCTGTATTGTATAGTATTCTATGGTATCATATTGTATTGTGTTGTGCTGTATTGTATTGTATAGTATTCTATGGTATCATATTGTATTGTGTTGTACTGTATTGTATAATATTCTATGGTATCATATTGTATTGTGTTGTACTGTATTGTATTGTATAGTATTCTATGGTATCATATTGTATTGTGTTGTACTGTATTGTATAATATTCTATGGTATCATATTGCATTGTGTTGTGCTGTATTGTATTGTATAGTATTCTATGGTATCATATTGTATTGTGTTGTACTGTATTGTATTGTATAGTATTCTATGGTATCATATTGTATTGTGTTGTACTGTATTGTATAATATTCTATGGTATCATATTGTATTGTGTTGTACTGTATTGTATAATATTCTATGGTATCATATTGTATTGTGTTGTACTGTATTGTATTGTATAGTATTCTATGGTATCATATTGTATTGTGTTGTGTCCTCCCACCTTTGAAGCCTGTAGTTTACTCTGAACTCTAAATCAAGATGTTTATCACAAGCCTCAAACGCCATTTGTAATTCGCTAGCAAACGCCAACTTCTTTCATGTTGAAATATGGAGGATTTGGCTTCTCTCTCTGTTTTCTTGGGGTATTGTTTTCTTACTCAAAATGTTAGATAATTACAGGATGAAATCTGCTAGACTCTCATTATCTTGTTTTTTGGTGTTGTTTCAAATGTTTTGGTGGTTTTTCTGGGTTTGGAGTTTTCTCTTAAAGGCTGTACACATCTCGTTTGTTTGTCCTTGAGAAATCTGGGTTGCGGTTCAAATCTACATTATGCAATGCATTCGAAAGCCAGTGAGGCTCGCCACTTCCGAAGTACTGTGTGCATGCATTTTGGAAGGCACACTGTTTCTAGTTACTTCCTCTAAGATGGCACGGTCAGTTTGCCCTCACATCATGGCAGTAGTATACAAGTTGTTGTCTGAGGAAAAGAGACTGCCATACTATCTGAAACAACAACAACTCATCCTCCACTGGTGGTCCTTGTTCCTCCCCTAATGTAACTGGCCCTAGTTCTCATTGGTGGTCCTTGTTCCTCCCCTAATGTAACTGGCCCTAGTTCTCATTGGTGGTCCTTGTTCCTCCCCTAATGTAACTGGCCCTAGTTCTCATTGGTGGTCCTTGTTCCTCCCCTAATGTAACTGGCCCTAGTTCTCATTGGTGGTCCTTTTTCCTCCCCTAATGTAACTGGCCCTAGTTCTCATTGGTGGTCCTTGTTCCTCCCCTAATGTAACTGGCCCTAGTTCTCATTGGTGGTCCTTGTTCCTCCCCTAATGTAACTGGCCCTAGTTCTCATTGGTGGTCCTTGTTCCTCCCCTAATGTAACTGGCCCCAGTTCTCATTGGTGGTCCTTGTTCCTCCCCTAATGTAACTGGCCCTAGTTCTCATTGGTGGTCCTTGTTCCTCCCCTAATGTAACTGGCCCTAGTTCTCATTGGTGGTCCTTGTTCCTCCCCTAATGTAACTGGCCCTAGTTCTCATTGGTGGTCCTTTTTCCTCCCCTAATGTAACTGGCCCTAGTTCTCATTGGTGGTCCTTGTTCCTCCCCTAATGTAACTGGCCCTAGTTCTCATTGGTGGTCCTTTTTCCTCCCCTAATGTAACTGGCCCTAGTTCTCATTGGTGGTCCTTGTTCCTCCCCTAATGTAACTGGCCCCAGTTCTCATTGGTGGTCCTTGTTCCTCCCCTAATGTAACTGGCCCTAGTTCTCATTGGTGGTCCTTGTTCCTCCCCTAATGTAACTGGCCCTAGTTCTCATAGATGCTCCTTGTTCCTCCCCTAATGTAACTGGCCCCAGTTCTCATTGGTGGTCCTTGTTCCTCCCCTAATGTAACTGGCCCTAGTTCTCATTGGTGGTCCTTGTTCCTCCCCCAATGTAACTGGCCCTAGTTCTCATTGGTGGTCCTTGTTCGTACCCTAATGTTACTGGCCCTAGTTCTCATTGGTGGTCCTTGTTCCTCCCCTAATGTAACTGGCCCTAGTTCTCATTGGTGGTCCTTGTTCCTCCCCTAATGTAACTGGCCCTAGTTCTCATTGGTGGTCCTTGTTCCTCCCCTAATGTAACTGGCCCTAGTTCTCATTGGTGGTCCTTGTTCCTCCCCTAATGTAACTGGCCCTAGTTCTCATTGGTGGTCCTTGTTCCTCCCCTAATGTAACTGGCCCTAGTTCTCATTGGTGGTCCTTGTTCGTACCCTAATGTTACTGGCCCTAGTTCTCATTGGTGGTCCTTGTTCCTCCCCTAACGTAACTGGCCCCAGTTCTCATTGGTTGTTCCTGTTCCTCCCTTAACGGAATAGGCCGCAGTACTCATTGGTTGTTCCTGTTCCTCCCTTAACGGAATAGGCCGCAGTTCTCATTGGTTGTTCCTGTTCCTCTCTTAACGGAATAGGCCGCAGTTCTCATTGGTTGTTCCTGTTCCTCCCTTAACGGAATAGGCCCCAGTTCTCATTGGTTGTTCCTGTTCCTCCCTTAACGGAATAGGCCGCAGTTCTCATTGGTTGTTCCTGTTCCTCCCTTAACGGAATAGGCCCCAGTTCTCATTGGTTGTTCCTGTTCCTCCCTTAACGGAATAGGCCGCAGTACTCATTGGTTGTTCCTGTTCCTCCTCTAACGTAATAGGCCGCAGTTCTCATTGCTCTCTTTAATGCCGTTCTTTCTCATTTCTCATCAAGTCAATGGGCTCCCAAGTGGCAGAGCGGTCTAAGGCACTGCATCTCAGTGCAAGAGGTGGCATTATAGACCCTGGTTTGATCCCGGGCTGTATCACAACTCTCCTTGATTGGGATTCCCATAGGGCGGTGCACAATTGCTCAAGTATCATCTGGGTTAGGGGATGGTTTGGCAGGGGTAGGTTGTCATCGTAAGTAAGGATTTGTTCTGAATTGACTTGCCTAGTTAAATACAAAAATGCTCCCCACAGCATGTTGAACTTCTCTGATACTCTTCACTTGAATGCATTTTATATAGTCAACTCAGCAACAACCTTTATCCAGATAGGTTCTTTACATTTACATTACATTTAAGTCATTTAGCAGACGCTCTTATCCAGAGCGACTTACAAATTGGATCCACACCCACCAATTCCCACATTTAGAAAGCTATGTGAAGGATCTCTGATCTCTTGTCCCCTAAAAAGCCATGTTTGACTCTGGATCACTGGTCTGGAACTGTCAATAAAAAAAGACTTGTTTGGATTCTACCTTCTCTTTATGGGTCATCACAGTCTTCACCTGACTGACGTTGACACTGACATTACTGTAATGGGTGTGTGTTGAGGACACAGGGGGCATAGGGTACATGTTAAATAAAATGGATGCTCCCTCCCTGCCACTCATGATGTGGCAGCTGCTGCTCTGTGGTGTGTGGGTGTGTCCCAGCGGTGTGTGTGTGTGTGTGTGTGTGTGTGTGTGTGTGTGTGTGTGTGTGTGTGTGTGTGTGTGTGTGTGTGTGTGTGTGTGTGTGTGTGTGTGTGTGTGTGTGGGTGTGTGTGTGTGTGTGTATGGGCTCCTGAGTGGAGCAGTGGTCTAAGGCACTGAATCTCAGTGCAAGAGGTGTCACTATAGTACCCGGTTTGAATCCAGGCTGTATCACATCCAGCTGTGATTGGGAGTCCCATAGGTGGGTGCACAATTGGCTCAGTGTTGTTGGAGTAGGCCGTCATTGTAAATACGAATTTGTTCTTAACTGACTTGCCTAGTTAAATAAAAAAAATATGCCCAGTGGTATGTGTCAATGTGTGTATGGCCAGAGTGCTGCCTGCAGGGCGATTTATGGCTATGTTTTCCAAGATGTTGATTTATGACTGTGTTTTCCAAGACGTTGTCAGAGTTGGCACAACGCATGACGAACGAACGCAGCCCGGATGAGACCACGCTCCTAAAATATCCACCTTGCGGTCCGCAGTCTGCCCTGTGTGTGTGGGTATGTGTGCTCCTACAGCAGACTCAGTCCACACAAAGCAACACTGCCCCATCACTCCCTGCCTCCCAGAGCCCACAGTCCAGCACCCACATTCCACAGAGAGCAGTAGGAGAATCCTGTCTCTACATCCTCCATCCCTCCCCCATCCCTCTCTCTGCATGGCACGGGTCTGTCAGAAAGCTCAGCTGGTTGGACAGATTTAGCTGTTTCTTGGGGTCAGCATAGCTCGTAAATGAATTTACGGACATGCAAATAAGGACAGGTTGTCCATAAAAAGCCCAGGGCCTTGCCTGTCCTCCTCCACCTGTCCAGAACACACACAGTATCTGAGAGGGGATAAGGGTAGATGGGAGGTCTTGTGCAGCTAGGATGAAAGGCCGGGTCCTGTGAGACCACCCAGACCTTTGGCTGAGTGATTGTTAATATAGAAGTGCAGCCGAGGGACTGTGACCTGTGGTTTCCAGACCTTTGGCTGAGTGATTGTTAATATAGAAGTGCAGCCGAGGGACTGTGACCTGTGGTTTCCAGACCTTTGGCTGAGTGATTGTTAATATAGAAGTGCAGCCGAGGGACTGTGACATGTGTCCTCGGGTGGGGCCACAGTGTCTCCTGACCCCTCCTGTCTCAGCCTTCAGTATTTATGCTGCAGTAGTTTATGTGTCGGGGGCTGGGGTCAGTTTGTTATATCTGGAGTACTTCTCCTGTCCAATTCGGTGTCCTGTGTGAATCTAAGTGTGCGTTCTCTAATTCTCTCCTTCTCTCTCTCGGAGGACCTGAGCCCTAGGACCATGCCCCAGGACTACCTGACATGATGACTCCTTGCTGTCCCCAGTCCACCTGGCCGTGCTGCTGCTCCAGTTTCAACTGAACCGCGGCCCTAGGACCATGCCCCAGGACTACTTGACATGATGACTCCTTGCTGTCCCCAGTCCACCTGGCCGTGCTGCTGCTCCAGTTTCAACTGTTCTGCCTTATTATTATTCGACCATGCTGGTCATTTATGAACATTTGAACATCTTGGCCATGTTCTGTTATAATCTCTACCCGGCACAGCCAGAAGAGGACTGGCCACCCCACATAGCCTGGTTCCTCTCTAGGTTTCTTCCTAGGTTTTGGCTTTTCTAGGGAGTTTTTCCTAGCCACCGTGCTTCTACACCTGCATTGCTTGCTGTTTGGGGTTTTAGGCTGGGTTTCTGTACAGCACTTTGAGATATCAGCTGATGTACGAAGGGCTATATAAATAAATTTGATTTGATTTTGATTTGATTTGGTTTGAACCTGGGTACACTGCGTGAGACAAGATTGCTGTTTAGTCGCCTAAGCTAAAGCCTAGGCATTGGCTCAGGCAGGGAGTTAACTGAACGACCATACATATCTGTAGGATAGGTCACTTGATTACTGAGGGGCAGGCTTTCTGAGGAGATGTGTTGGTACTCCACCAGTTGCCATAGAGCTGTATTATTCTAGGTGTACTCCTGTAGCTTCTCTAATACAACTTGATCTGTATTCGTCTATAGACACTTGTTTTTCCTTGTAAGACCCTTCTTCTCTCCCTCCCTCAGTTATGTACTGCACTTATCAGCCCTTTAATAATGTTTTAATGTTAACTGTTTTCTCCTTCTTCGTCTCTCATTTACTTTTTTTTCTATTTTCTTTCTCCTCTCTCCTCTCTCCTTCCTCCTCTCTCCTCTCTCCTTCCTCCTCTCTCCTCTCTCCTCTCTCCTCTCTCCTTCCTCCGCCCATCTCCCTTTTTACTCTCTATCTCCCCCCTCCAGTCTCTGGTCCTTCTCTCTCTCTCCCCTCACTCACTCCCTCTCTCCTCTCTCCTTCCTCCTCTCTCCTCTCTCTTTCCTCCGCCCATCTCCCTTTTTACTCTCTATCTCCCCCCTACACTCTCTGGTCCTTCTCTCCCTCTCCCCTCACTCCATCCCTCTCTCCCCCTCTTTCTCTCCTTCTCTCCCCTGCTCTCTCTCTCTTGCTCCCTCATCCCTCTCTTTCTCTCATCCCTCTCTCTCTCTCTTTCTCTCATCCCTCTCCACCTCTCTCTCTGTCTCTCTCTCCCTCCAACCCTCTCTCCCCTTCTCTCTCTCCCTTTCTCCTTCTGTCCTTAGCTGTATTTGGCTGTGCTCTTTCCCCCTTAGTGTAAATAGCAGGTTGGTGTGTGCAAAGGCCCCAGTACCAGCCCCGTCTAGACAGGGTTTCCTCTGCTCTGTTTATTTTTCTTGCTATTGGAGCGCTGATGTGTACCTTTAGGAATGCCTGAGG
>NC_088224.1:11459595-11467095 GCF_036934945.1 Oncorhynchus masou masou
GACTGTAGGCCTCCTAGACTATTTCATTTAATCCCAAACTCTGCAATTCCATTTACCTTTTAAAAATGTTAAGCTGATTGAAAAAAAAATGCTAGCTCTTTAACAACAATAGTGTCGTTTGACTTGTTCAGGTAGCCTAGAGGTGTCTAGTTCTGATCCCCGAGGGTTGAATATTCTCAATTAGTATTTACATTTTTTTTTTTTAATTTGGGCTCTGTGGGGACTATGGTTGAGGTGATGGTTTCTGGAATAGAAATATACATTTTCTTGTCTGCTTACTGTTAAAGGTTCATCAGAGTCTAAATGTCTCTCCTCCCATCCAATTATAAAGGCAGTATTATATTTCTAATTTGTCTCTCTTAATTCAGACATGTCCAATGCAGTTCCCCTATTGTCTGCTCTGTTTAGTGCCCAAACTTAAACAATTACTGCTAACAACTTCCTGTAATGTCTTTTGAAGGAACTCCCTGGCCCCCCACCTTTGGAGTCAAATCAGTTGTCAACCTGCAGTCAATTCAGGAAGTGCATTTTAAATTCAATTCATGAATTAACAAATCGTCGTAGAAAACAATGGACAATTTTCAAGACTTGTTGAATTTCAACTCTCTTCCCAAGTTGAATATCCCCAGCACCCAACACCCTTTTCCCAAATCCTGTCCATCATTTCTCAACTCCAATAATGATGGCACCATCCCAACTATAAGATCTCCGGCCCCTTAAACATCTGTCAGATCTCTGTCAATACATTAACAGATATGGTAAAGGCCAGGTGACTTAGTGTGTTTAATTATTCTATTGAATTTGGCTCTTGGTCTATGATGGTGTTTTGGGGCTTCTTCTCAATCAACATTCCCTCTTCACTAGATGACAATACATACTGTATATTATTTATTATGTCTCTCTCTCCCCCTATCTCTCTCTTCCCCTATCTCTCTCTCCCCCTATCTCTCTCTCCCCCTATCTCTCTCTTCCCCTATCTCTCTCTCCCCCTATCTCTCTCTCCCCCTATCTCTCTCTCCCCCTATCTCTCTCTCCCCTATCTCTCTCTCCCCCTATCTCTCTCTCCCCCTATCTCTCTCTTCCCCGCTCTCTCTCTCCCCCTATCTCTCTCCCCCTATCTCTCTCTCCCCCTATCTCTCTCTCCCCCTATCTCTCTCTCCCCCCCCTATCTCTCTCTCCCCCTATCTCTCTCTCCCCCTATCTCTCTCTTCCCTATCTCTCTCTTCCCCTATCTCTCTCTCCCCCTATCTCTCTCTCCCCCTATCTCTCTCTTCCCCTATCTCTCTCTCCCCCTATCTCTCTCTTCCCCTATCTCTCTCTCCCCCTATCTCTCTCTCCCCTATCTCTCTCTCCCCCTATCTCTCTCTTCCCCTATCTCTCTCTCCCCCTATCTCTCTCTTCCCCTATCTCTCTCTTCCCCTATCTCTCTCTTCCCCTATCTCTCTCTCCCCCCTATCTCTCTCTCCCCTATCTCTCTCTCCCCCTATCTCTCTCTCCCCTATCTCTCTCTCCCCCTATCTCTCTCTTCCCCTATCTCTCTCTTCCCCTATCTCTCTCTTCCCCTATCTCTCTCTCCCCCTATCTCTCTCTCCCCTATCTTTCTCTTCCCCTATCTCTCTCTTCCCCTATCTCTCTCTTCCCTATCTCTCTCTTCCCCTATCTCTCTCTTCCCCGCTCTCTCTCTCTTCCCCTATCTCTCTCTTCCCCTATCTCTCTCTCCCCCTATCTCTCTCTTCCCCGCTCTCTCTCTCTCCCCCTATCTCTCTCTTCCCCGCTCTCTTCTCTTTCTCTCCTCTGCTCCTGAAAGACTGAAAACCACAAAAAAGAAGGGAAAAACCCCAAAAGCTTTCAGACACGGCAGATTTATCAGTGGCTTTTCTCTGTGGTTGTTTTCCCTGTTTTTCCCTCGCTCTCTCCCACATCTGTTTAAGTTATCTCTTTGCAGTCCGGCGTTACCCTAGAAACCAAAGCAAACAGTGAGCCACTGCAGCCTCAGAGCACAATACCTCCCTCCCTCCCTCCCTCCCTCCCTCCCTCCCTCCCTCCCTCCCTCCCTCCCTCCCTCCCTCCCTCCCTCCCTCCCTCCCTCCCTCCCTCCCTCCCTCCCTGTCTCCCTCCCTGTCTTCCTGTCTCCCTCCCTGTCTCCCTGTCTCCCTCCCTGTCTCCCTCCCTGTCTTCCTGTCTTCCTGTCTTCCTGTCTTCCTGTCTCCCTCCCTCCCTCCCTCCCTCCCTCCCTCCCTCCCCCCCCCCCCCTCCCTCCCTCCCTCCCTCCTTGCCCCCCTTCATCCCAGAGGCTTCCCTGCCAATCAGACTTCTAAATTGAATTCCTTTTTTTTCTCTTCCAAAATAAAGAATGATGAGTTTTACAGTGTGTCAGGGGAGAGAAGTGGGGGACAGAGAGCGCTCTGTGAGAATCTATAAGTCTAAGGTTTAAAGAATGAAAAAAGAAAGGAGCATTTCAACACAATGTAATATTATATAAACTCAACTTTTTGGAGGGCTCTGTCTTTGCTCCTAATCTTTTTGGGCAACCTATCCTCTACCCTGAAACGGTCTTTTGTATGATATCGTGTCTATCCAAATATCACATGAATATCAGTACTGTCCAGAGAAAGGGGACATCCAGGGCCCACACCTCTATCTAAAGTCCTGTGTGCCAGGCTGCCTCTCGGTGTCTGTAATCACCCCCTCCCCCTTTCAATGCCATCAATCTTCCAGTATTTCATAACATTAGGGAAGGGGGGTGTTGGGGGGTGTTGTGGGAAGCCACAGGAAGAGGTGAGTGAAGGGGGGGTGGGTTGAAGAACATCATCTGAAAGTTAAATCAGCCTCATGCATGAGTAACAGATCCATCTTGTTCTTCTGTGTTGTGGCACTGTGCTTGGTTTCTTCTGGTCTCCACAGAGGGGAGAGGAGTGGAGTCTCGTCTGGCTCCAGTGTGGTCTCCTCACTCTCCTCTCTTCTGAGAGCACTACTAAATTACTAGTTAAGTTATTTAGTTAAGTTAAATACAGATACCCCCTCTCTCCCTTTATCTATATCTTTGTCTCTCTCTCTTTTTCCCACAGGTAGGGTCTTTTCTGTGTGTCGGTATGTGGTGTGGTGCCCCTGGCTGGCCCCTTATCTCCATGGCTGCTGTGTGTCGGTATGTGGTGTGGTGCCGCTGGCTGGCCCATTATCTCCATGGCTGCTGTGTGTCGGTATGTGGTGTGGTGCCCCTGACTGGCCCATTATCTCCATGGCTGCTGTGTGTCGGTATGTGGTGTGGTGCCCCTGGCTGGCCCCTTATCTCCATGGCTGCTGTGTGTCGGTATGTGGTGTGGTGCCCCTGGCTGGCCCATTATCTCCATGGCTGCTGTGTGTCGGTATGTGGTGTGGTGCCACTGGCTGGCCCCTTATCTCCGTGGCTGCTGTGTGTCGGTATGTGGTGTGGTGCCCCTGACTGGCCCATTATCTCCGTGGCTGCTGTGTGTCGGTATGTGGTGTGGTGCCCCTGGCTGGCCCATTATCTCCATGGCTGCTGTGTGTCGGTATGTGATGTGGTGCCGCTGACTGGCCCATTATCTCCATGGCTGCTGTGTGTCGGTATGTGGTGTGGTGCCGCTGGCTGGCCCATTATCTCCATGGCTGCTGTGTGTCGGTATGTGATGTGGTGCCCCTGGCTGGCCCCTTATCTCCATGGCTGCTGTGTGTCGGTATGTGGTGTGGTGCCCCTGGCTGGCCCATTATCTCCATGGCTGCTGTGTGTCGGTATGTGGTGTGGTGCCCCTGGCTGGCCCATTATCTCCATGGCTGCTGTGTGTCGGTATGGTGCCACTGGCTGGCCCCTTATCTCCGTGGCTGCTGTGTGTCGGTATGTGGTGTGGTGCCCCTGGCTGGCCCATTATCTCCATGGCTGCTGTGTGTCGGTATGTGATGTGGTGCCACTGGCTGGCCCCTTATCTCCGTGGCTGCTGTGTGTCGGTATGTGGTGTGGTGCCCCTGACTGGCCCATTATCTCCATGGGCTGCTGTGTGTCGGTATGTGGTGTGGTGCCCCTGGCTGGCCCATTATCTCCATGGCTGCTGTGTGTCGGTATGTGGCTCCGTGGCTGCTGTGTGTCGGTATGTGGTGTGGTGCCCCTGGCTGGCCCATTATCTCCATGGCTGCTGTGTGTCGGTATGTGGTGTGGTGCCCCTGTGGCCCATTGCTCTCCATGGCTGCTGTGTGTCGGTATGTGGTGTGGTGCCCCTGGCCCCTAACTCTCCTGGCTGCTTGTGTCTCTTTCTCTCCTAAACTCCAGAGGAACTGCGTGTGATCCATGTTGTTGCCTTTGCTCTATGATCTCCTGGCTGCTGTGAAAGTCGGTAGTCTGTGTTTGTCCAATCTCCGTGCTGCTGTGGTGGATCTCAGAGCTTGGTCTCTGTCGTCCGCATTATCTAACCACTGGCTGTGGGGACAATATCTCTGTGACAATGTTTCCCACCTTATCTTTGTGTCATTCCACTCTGCTTCGGTTGGCTGTGCCTCTTGATTATCTCCATGGCATGTGTTTCAGTTTAAGCAATTGTACACTGAAATCTATGGTTTCTGTGTGTCTGTTGTGGTGTGTTTGGCTGGTATCATGTGTTTTGGTTTATGTTTAGAATCTCCGTCTGCTGTGTCCTGGAGTTGTTTAGTGCCTGTGAAAACACCCAGTTGTAAAAATGGCTGCTGTTAAATCGTTGACATTCTCTGTGAACATTTATTTCCATGGCTTGGTGTGTATTGTTTTGTGGTGCTAGGTATTACTGCACTGTTGGAGCTGTGTGTCACAAGTATTTGTCACTGCCACTGACTGGCCCATTATCTCCATGGCTGCAACTATGTGTGTGGTGACCAATAACATTTTATCTCCATGGCTGCTATCTGTTGTAATGGTCTTTGGCTGGCCCATTTTCTCCATGGCTTGTGTTGAATTGTGTCACCCTCCTGCTGGGCAGAGAGCCGCCCAGGCCAGGGTGTCCTAATACTTCTCTCTTTTGGAAAAACTTGGGTCCTAAACTGTCCATCGAGGAAATAAAGAATGATCCATGTTGTTGACTTTGCTCTATGATCTGCATCAGACTGAAAACAAAAAGTCTCGTTTTGTCCAACACTGCAGCCAGGTGGATCTCAGAGCTTGGTCTCTGTCAAACACAAGTAACCACTAAGCTGTGGGGACAATATCTCTGTGAAATGTTCCCTGGATACCTTTTTTTAGTCACCACACTAGATAGGACTACAGGACTTCTGATGCTTTTAAATCCATCTCTTTCATGTTAACAGGGATCCCAAACTTTGTTTCTGCTAGTGTCTTAGTGGAGTGTTCTCTACTGGTGTCTCCAGGTGTTTTGGTTTATGTTTAAGAATCAAGTCTCTCTGTACTGGAGTTTGTTTAGAAGCCTGTGAAAACACCACAGTTGTAAAAACGTAAACGTTAAACCTTTGACATTCTCTGTGAACATTTATTTTTGGGATTGGTGTGTATTGTTTTGTGGTGCTAGGTATTAAGATTTAGCTAGAAACACAAGCATTTTCTTCCCCCTGGATAACATCTGCAACTATGTGTACGTGACCTAACATTTTATTCTATGTAACTATCTGTTGTAATGGTCTTTGATATCGCCTTGTTTTTTTAGTTGAATTGTGTCAGTGGTGAGGTGGGAGGGGAGGAGGGTGTCTTCGTCAATACTTATCAGTGGTAAGGTGTTGGGTCACCATCTTTTGGATGTAAAACTTGAGTCATATTATTGTCCATAGACAGAAATAAAGAAGAAGTAAACTGCTGATGATCTGCATCATTGAAAACAAAAAGTCTCAGTGGTATATGGAAACCCTGAGGAGATGTTAAGTTCCCAAACACAAGTCCTAGACAGATGTAAGTGGTATATGAGTGGGAAAATGTATCCAAAGGTTCCCTGGATACCTTTTATATGGCACCACACTCAGATAGGACTACAGATGTACTTCTGATGCTTTTAAATCCATCTCTTTCATGTTTAACAGGGATCCCAAACTTTGGAGCTGCAGTTCTTAGAGGTGTGTTCTCATGGTGTCTCCAGGTGTCTCCATAACCCTATTACATTAAAGACAACAGCAGAGACTTCTGGTAGGCTGTGTTTGTTGGGGAAACAGCTGCTACTGTGTTGACTGATAGATAAACCTTTCAGGTATACGTTTAAAAAAATGTGTGTGTATGTGTATGCCTGTGTGTACATTTAAGATTTAAGTCCAGCATTGTTCTTCCCCAGGTTACCAAACACACCTCCCATTCCTGCATTTTGTGATGTCACAAAAGGGGTTGTAAGGGGTTGGGTCACCTTGTGGCTGATAGACAGATGTATCAGTGGTAAGGTGTTGACAGATGTATCAGTGGTAAGGTGTTGGGTCACCCTGTGGCTGATAGACAGATGTATCAGTGGTAAGGTGTTGGGTCACCCTGTGGCTGATAGACAGATGTATCAGTGGTAAGGTGTTGGGTCACCCTGTGGCTGATAGACAGATGTATCAGTGGTAAGGTGTTGGGTCACCCTGTGGCTGATAGACAGATGTATCAGTGGTAAGGGGTTGGGTCACCCTGTGGCTGATAGACAGATGTATCAGTGGTAAGGTGTTGGGTCACCCTGTGGCTGATAGACAGATGTATCAGTGGTAAGGGGTTGGGTCACCCTGTGGCTGATAGACAGATGTATCAGTGGTAAGGGGTTGGGTCACCCTGTGGCTGATAGACAGATGTATCAGTGGTAAGGTGTTGGGTCACCTTGTGGCTGATAGACAGATGTATCAGTGGTAAGGTGTTGGGTCACCCAGATGTATCAGTGGTGGCTGATAGACAGATGTATCAGTGGTAAGGTGTTGGGTCACCCTGTGGCTGATAGACAGATGTATCAGTGGTAAGGTGTTGGGTCACCCTGTGGCTGATAGACAGATGTATCAGTGGTAAGGTGTTGGGTGTTGGGACACCTTGTCACCCTGTGGCTGATAGACAGATGTATCAGTGGTAAGGTGTTGGGTCTGATAGACAGATGTATCAGTGGTAAGGTGTTGGGTCACCCTGTGGCTGATAGACAGATGTATCAGTGGTAAGGTGTTGGGTCACCCTGTGGCTGATAGACAGATGTATCAGTGGTAAGGTGTTGGGACACCTTGTGGCTGATAGACAGATGTATCAGTGGTAAGGTGTTGGGTCACCCTGTGGCTGATAGACAGATGTATCAGTGGTAAGGTGTTGGGTCACCCTGTGGCTGATAGACAGATGTATCAGTGGTAAGGTGTTGGGTCACCCTGTGATAGACAGATGATAGACAGATGTATCAGTGGTAAGGGGTTGGGTCACCCTGTGGCTGATAGACAGATGTATCAGTGGTAAGGTGTTGGGTCACCCTGTGGCTGATAGACAGATGTATCAGTGGTAAGGTGTTGGGTCACCCTGTGGCTGATAGACAGATGTATCAGTGGTAAGGTGTTGGGTCACCTTGTGGCTGATAGACAGATGTATCA
>NC_088224.1:11472095-11503353 GCF_036934945.1 Oncorhynchus masou masou
CCCATTATAAAGGAGTGGTTCTGCAGGTCCAGACCACAGATCACTTTACAGTTCCTATGCTTCCTGGCTGATGTTTTGGTCACTTTTGAATGCTGGCAGGACCCTCTACTGGAACCATGCAGGCTAATGTCCCAGAGCACAGGGTTCAGGTATTACTGACAACCCACAAGTAACCATGCAGGCTCATCCAGGATGGAACATCAGGACCCGAGCTGTAACCATGCAGGCTAAGGTTTGCTGTGTCTGTCCCCGTTAGTGTCCAGAGCATGGAGGCTAATGAGACAGGCCAGTACATCAGGAGACGTGGAGGAGGCCGTGCAGGGCAATGTCCCAGCAGCAGGACCGCTATTCCGCCATTGTGCAATGAGGAGCACAGCCAGACCCTGCAAAATGACCTCAGCAGGCTAAAATGTCCAGTGTCTGCTCCAACGGTCAGAAACAGACTCATGAGGTTGTCCATGAGCACAGGCCCGATTACTGTAACCACAGAATGAGGTTGTGCACAGCCCAACTGTAACCATGCAGGCTTTGGCATTTGTCAGAGAACACCAAGATTGGCAACCATGCAACTGAGCGCCCTGTGCCTTCACAGGTGAACCATGCAGCTTCACACTGAGCACATGTGACACAGGTATTCGTGACACTGCTCAAAAAAATAAAGGAGAACACTTAAACAACACAATGTAATTCCAGCAATGACCGGTTTGGCGGTGGGTCATCAAACTGTGGCATTTCTTTGGGGGCTGCACATTGACCTCCATGTGCATGCTGTTGTGAAATGGAATGCCATTAGGTGGAAATGATAGATCCTAGCAGACCCCTTGTGAGACCATATGCTGGTTCTGTTGGCCCTGGGTTCCTCCTAATGAAGACAATGCTCAGACCTCATGTGGCTGATGTGTGTCACAGTTCCTGCAAGAGGAAGGCATTGATGCTATGGACTGGCCCGTGGTCCAAAGACCTGAATCCAATTGAGCACATCTGGGACATCATGTCAGCTCCATCCACCAATGCCACATTGCACCACAGACTGTCTAGAGGTTTGCTGATGCTTTAGTCCAGAGTCATGGGAGGAGATCCCAGGAGACCATCCGCCACCTCATCAGGAGCATGTCCAGGCGTTGTTGGGAGGTCATACAGGCAGCAGGGACCGCCACACACACTACTGAGCCTCATTTTGACTTGTTTTAAGGACATTACATCAAGAGTTGGATCAGACCTTTAGTGTGGTTTTCCACTTTAATTTTGATGTGTGACTCCAAATCCAGACTCCATGGGTTGATAAATTTGATTTCCATTGATAATTTTTGTGTGATTTTGTTGTCAGCCCATTCACCGTGTAAAGAAAAAGTATTTAATAGGCATATTTCATTCATTCAGATCTAGGATGTGTTATTTTAGTGTTCCCTTTATTTTTTTGACAGGTGTATATTCAGTCTTGGCAACATCTCTGGTTTGTTTCTATGGACCATACGTGACAGAGTGACACTCTGGTAGCCTAGTGGAGAGTGTAGGGGTGGTAGGTAGCCTAGTGGTTACCAGTGTAGGGGTGGGGTAGTCATGGTTAGAGTGTAGGGGTGGCATTTGGTTTGTAGGGGCTGGTAGGTAGCCTAGTGGTTAGAGGTAGCCTGAGGTGCCTAGTGGTTAGAGATGAGATGGTAGGTAGCCTAGTGGTTACCAGTGTATGCTGGTGCAGGTGGCCCTAGTGGTTAGAGAAGACAATGCTAGACCTAGTGGCTGGAGTGTGGGGTGGTAGTTCCTAGTGGTTAGAGTGTAGGGGTTGTAGGTAGCTATGGTTAGAGTGTAGGGGTGGTAGGTAGACCTAGTGGTTAGAGTGTAGGGGTCTGGGACATCATGTGGTTAGAGTGTATGGTAGGTAGCCCCCATTGGTTACAGACTGTCCAGGAGTGGTAGGATGCTTTAGTGGTTAGAGTCTGGGGTGGTAGGTAGCCTAGTGGTTAGAGTGTACCTCATCAGGTAGCATGGTTAGGTATTGTAGGGGTGGTAGGTAGGCTAGTGGTTAGAGTGTAGGGGTGGTAGGTAGCCTATTGGTTAGAGTTGTTTTAGGGGTTAGGTAGCCAAAGTGGTTAGAGTGTAGTGTGGTTTTAGCACTTTAAATGGTTAGAGTGTGACTGGTAAATACAGACCTCCATGTGGTTAGAGTACATTTGGGTTCCATTGATAATTTTTAGAGTGATTTTGGTAGGTAGCACATGGTTAAGTGTATGGTAAAGTAAAAGTGGTTAGAGTGTAGGGGTGGTATTTCCTAGTGGTTAGATCTAGGGGTGGTAGGTAGCCTAGTGTTTAGAGTTTTGAGCAGTGTATATTCAGTCTTGGCCTAACATCTAGTGGTTTGTTTCTAGGACCATACTGGTTAGAGTGGGGTGGTAGGTAGCCTAGTGGTTAGAGCGTTGGGCCAGTAACTGAAAGGTTGCTGATTCGAATCCCTGAGCTGACAAGGTAAAGATCTGTAGTTTTCCCTCTGAACAAGGCAGTTAACCCACTGTTCCCTGGTAGGCTGTCATTGTAAATAAGAGTTTGTTCTTCACTGACTTGCCTAGTTGAATAAAATACTCTAACTGCATATATAAATAGGAATTCATAAACATTTGAAGGGACATCCGTGTTTGATTTAGATTTGTACTCCCTGGTTTACTTTTATGCAAATGATCCCCGGCACATTTTGGTATTCAAGATCCCATAATTACTATGTTAATTGCTAATGCAGTCTCTCAGCATACAGATGAGACATGATAAACCCTAATACAGTCACCTCCACAGGCTAGTCGGATGGGTGGTGAGGTTAGTGCTGCCTCTACAAGGCCAGGGTGTGTGTATGTGAGTGCTTGGGTGCGTGCGTGCTTGCTTTGTGTGTGTGTGTGTGTTTGTTTTTGTGTGTATGCTTATGTGCTGTGTGTGTGTGCGTGAGCTAGTGCATCCGCGAGTGTGTATGCATTGCAATTCTGCCAGGGCCTATTGTAACTTCATTTGATCACAGTGCAATGGAGAAAATGTCAACTTGTAATTTGAGTTTTAAAAGGCTTCTGTTTGTAATTTCCACTTAGAATTTCAGACTTGATTTTCCCTTACGAAAAATGTATCAACCCCGACAAAAATGTACATTTCCTGTTGCTGCCGGATTATTTTCCTGCTGTAGAAAACTGGCTCAAATAAAGAGCCTACATCTGCACTATCTGTTAGAACTGAACAACGGACTGGAGCTGTCCTGAACCAGTCCTATATCGGTCCTGAACCGGTCCTGTACCAGTCCTGAATCGGTCCTATATCGGTCCTGTACCAGTCCTGTATCGGTCTTATATCAGTCCTTATCAGAGACACAGGGCCTGAACAAGTCCATGTTAGGCCTTATCAGAGACACAGTCCTGAACAAGTCCCATGTTATAGGCCTTATCAGAGACACAGGGCTGAGGAGGAGGGGCCATGTTATCAGTCCTTATCAGAGACACAGGGCTGTACCAGTCCCATGTTAGGCCTTATCAGAGACAAGGGCTGAACAAGGTATCAGGCCATGTTAACAAGTCCTGAACAAGGCCTTATCAGAGACACAGGGCTGAGGAGGAGGTCCTGAACAAGTCCTGTATCAGTCCTGAACCAGTCCTGTAGGCCTTATCAGAGACACAGGGCTGAGGAGGAGGGGCCATGTTATAGGCCTTATCAGAGACACAGGGCTGAGGAGGAGGGGCCATGTTATAGGCCTTATCAGAGACACAGGGCTGAGGAGGAGGGGCCATGTTATAGGCCTTATCAGAGACACAGGGCTGAGCTTATCAGAGACACAGGGCTGAGGAGGAGGGGTTTCATGTTAGGCCTGATCAGAGACACAGGGTCCGAGCATGATAGGCCTGTTCCTGTTGGGGGGCTCTGAGCACTAGTCATGGCTGGAGTGAGAACTGTGACTTCCTCAGTGGTCATTATAAAAGGCCAGTGTCCAGTGTATTTCTGGGTCTATGACAGCCTGGAGTAAGGGTGACAGCACCAGACTCCGTAGGCAAGCACCATGGTCTTGTAGCATTCTCAACTGGAAGCCAGTGGAGAGAGCATTTATTGGGAACTCAATAGGGCTCCTCCCAGACCTCTCTCTAATCCCTCTCACTGGCCTGTGAGGGCTCCCTCCCTGTAGGGGAGAGAGGGCAGAGGGGGAGAGGGAGAGAGGGGGAGGGAATGGGAGAGGGAGGAGAGAGGAGGAGAGCGAGAGAGGGGGAGAGCGAGAGGGAGGAGAGAGGTGGGAGAGAGAGGACGGGGGGAGAGGGGGAGAGGGAAGAGAGAGTGGGTAGAGAGGGAGGAAAGGGGGAGAGAGACCTGGAGAGAGGTCTCTCCCCCCTTTCCTCCCTCTCTCCCCACTCTCTCTTCCTCTCCCCCAGGTGGGAGAGTGAGAGCTGGAGCCCATGTTATAGGCCTTATCAGAGACACAGGGACTGGGAGGAGGGGATGTTAGGGCCTTATCAGAGACACAGGGCTGAGGAGGAGGGGCCATGTTATAGGCCTTATCAGAGACACAGGGCTGAGGAGGAGGGGCCATGTTAGGGACCTTATCAGAGAGGGGCTAGGGAAGAGACCTGGAGAGAGGGAGGAGAGAGGGGCCAGACTGGGCCTTATCAGAGACACAGGGGAGGAGAGAGGGGGATGTTATGGGCCTTATCAGGAGACACAGGGTGGGAGGAGAGGGGGATGAGGGAGGCCTTATCAGAGACACAGGGCTGAGGCTGCTCTGAGGTTAATTACAAAGAGGACCGTTATCAGATTAGAATAAACTGTTTGCATATGTCTCTCTTTCCTGAGCCCCCTTCTGCCCCACAGGGCTGAGGTCCCACGGGCCCCTTATAGGCCTTATCAGAGACACAGGGCTGAGGAGGAGGGGCCATGTTACCCTTATCAGAGACACATCCCTGAGGAGGAGGGGCCATGTTATAGGCCTTATCAGAGACACAGGGCTGAGGAGGAGGGGCCATGTTATCTGGCCCCTTATCAGAGACACCCGTCCCTCGCTCCCCATGTTATAGGCCTTATCAGAGACACATCCCTGAGGAGGAGGAGCCATGTTAGGCCCCTATCAGGGCTGAGGAGGAGGGGCCATGTTATAGGCCTTATCTGAGACACAGGGCTCTCTCCAGGAGGGGCCATGTTATAGGCCTTATCAGAGACACAGGGCTGAGCAGGAGGGGCCATGTTATGGCCTTATCAGAGACACAGGGCTGAGCCCATGTTCTGCCCCCTCAGAGACCCAGGGCCGAGCATGATCCCCTGCTGTCCTGTTGGAACTCTCCACTAGTCATGGCTGGAGGAGAATCCCCTTCTGGTCATTATAAAAAGTGTCCAGTGTATTTCTATCTATGACAGTCCCTCGTAAGGGAGACAGCACCAGACTCCGCCCTGTCCATTCTCAATGGGAGCATTCATTTATTGGAACTCAATTCTGCCCTCTCTCTAATCCCTCCCTCACTCCCCTTCTGCCCCTCCCTCTCCCCGTCCCTCGCTCCCCTTCTGCGCCTCTCTCTCCCCATCCCTCGGGGAGAGGGAGAGGGGAGCGCCTCTCTCCCCGTCCCTCGCTCCCCTTCTGCCCCCTCTCTCTCCACGTCCCTCGCTCCCCTTCTGCCCCTCTCTCTCCCCGTCCCTCGGGAGGAGAGAGACCCCGAGTCTCTCCACGTCCCACGCTCACCTTCTTCTGTAGGTTCAAAAATGTCAGATGGGAAGATCCATCCCACCCACAGACTTGTAAGGAAGACACATTATCATACTAGGAGGAGTACCCATTTCCAGCCCATTCTCGGTTCATTCCCGGTTCATTCCCAGAGCCATTCCCGGGATAATCATTAGCTGAGGCCATTCCGGTTAATTCCCAGACCCATTCCGTTTCATTAGAATAAACTGTTTGCATTCCCAGTTCATTCCCAGAGCCATTCCCGGTTCATTCCCAGACCCATTCCCAGTTCATTCCCAGAGCCATTCCCGGTTCATTCCCAGACCCATTCCCAGACCCATTCCCGGTTCATTCCCAGACCCATTCCCAGAGCCATTCCCCCTCTCATTCCCAGACCCATTCCCTGAGCCATTCCCCTTCATTCCCAGACCCATTCCCAGAGCCATTCCCCCCGTTCATTCCCAGACCCATTCCCAGTTCATTCCCAGAGCCATTCCCCGTCCCTCGTTCATTCCCTGACCCATTCCCCCGAGCCATTCCCGGTTCATTCCCAGACCCATTCCCTCGTTCATTCCTTCTGCCCCTCATTCCCAGAGCCATTCCCCTTCATTCCCAGACCCATTCCCAGTTCATTCCCAGAGCCATTCCCCATTCCCAGACCCATTCCCAGACCCATTCCCCGTCCCTCATTCCCTGAGCCATCTCCCCGTTCATTCCCAGAGCCATTCCCTTCATTCCCAGACCCATTCCCAGTTCATTCCCCCCATTCCCAGTTCATTCCCAGACCCATTCCCAGACCCATTCCCAGACCCATTCCCCCTCTCTTCATTCCCAGACCCATTCCCAGACCCATTCCCAGTTCATTCCCAGACCCATTCCAGCCCCTCGTTCAAAAATGTCAGATGGGAAGATCCATCACCCACAGACTTCCCAGACCCATTATCATACAGTTCATTTCCAGCCCATTCCCGGTTCATTCCCAGTTCATTCCCAGACCTATTCCCGGTTCATTCCCAGACCCATTCCCAGTTCATTCCCAGACCCATTCCCGGTTCATTCCCAGACCCATTCCCAGTTCATTCCCAGACCCATTCCCAGTTCATTCCCAGACCCATTCCCAGAGCCATTCCCAGTTCATTCCCAGAGCCATTCCCGGTTCATTCCCAGAGCCATTCCCGTTCATTCCCAGACCCATTCCCAGTTCATTCTCAGACCCATTCCCAGTTCATTCCCAGACCCATTCCCAGACCCATTCCCAGACCCATTCCCGTTCATTCCCAGACCCATTCCCAGACCCATTCCCAGTTCATTCCCAGACCCATTCCCGGTTCATTCCCAGACCCATTCCATTCCCAGACCCATTCCCGGTTCATTCCCAGACCCATTCCGGTTCATTCCCAGACCCATTCCCGGTTCATTCCCAGACCCATTCCCAGTTCATTCCCAGACCCATTCCCGGTTCATTCCCAGACCCATTCCCAGAGCCATTCCCGGTTCATTCCCAGACCCATTCCCAGTTCATTCCCAGAGCCATTCCCGGTTCATTCCCAGACCCATTCCCAGAGCCATTCCCGGTTCATTCCCAGACCCATTCCCGGTTCATTCCCAGACCCATTCCCGGTTCATTCCCAGACCCATTCCTGGTTCATTCCCAGACCCATTCCCAGTTCATTCCCAGACCCATTCCCGGTTCATTCCCAGACCCATTCCCAGACCCATTCCCGGTACATTCCCAGACCCATTCCCAGACCCATTCATTCCCAGACCCATTCCCCAGACCCATTCCCAGACCCATTCCCAGTTCCATTCCCAGACCCATTCCCAGTTCATTCCCAGACCCATTCCCAGACCCATTCCCAGACCCATTCCCAGACCATTCCCAGACCCATTCCCAGACCCATTCCCAGTTCATTCCCAGACCCATTCCCGGTTCATTCCCAGACCCATTCCCAGTTCATTCCCAGACCCATTCCCGGTTCATTCCCAGTTCATTCCCAGACCCATTCCCAGACCCATTCCCAGACCCATTCCCAGTTCATTCCCAGACCCATTCCCGGTTCATTCCCAGACCCATTCCCAGTTCATTCCCAGACCCATTCCCCAGACCCATTCCCAGACCCATTCCCAGACCCATTCCCAGTTCATTCCCAGACCCATTCCCGGTTCATTCCCAGACCCATTCCCGGTTCATTCCCAGACCCATTCCCAGTTCATTCCCAGACCCATTCCCAGACCATTCCCAGACCCATTCCCAGACCATTCCCAGACCCATTCCCGGTTCATTCCCAGACCCATTCCCAGACCCATTCCCAGACCCATTCCCAGACCCATTCCCGGTTCATTCCCAGACCCATTCCCAGTTCATTCCCAGACCCATTCCCGGTTCATTCCCAGACCCATTCCCAGACCCATTCCCAGACCCATTCCCAGTTCATTCCCAGACCCATTCCCAGTTCATTCCCAGACCCATTCCCGGTTCATTCCCAGACCCATTTCATGTATGGACACTATTCTCGTACTGGTCAGGTTGTCTTTCCATCTCTGTTTAGCCCCCCCCCACATGAGTGTCTGTGTAGATGTGTATGTTAACATTCACGCATTCACATGGACACACACAAAGACATACATGCACATACTCATGCAAAGACACACACACACACACACTCCCTGTCTGCTTTGCTGTAGCATGGTGACAGTGAGGTTTAGTTAGACTGCTCTCCTCCCAGCTGATCTTTAGCTGTCACTCCAAGTTGAGTGCCAACTAGCACCCTATCCCCTATATAGTGCACTACTTTAGACCAGGGCCCTTAGTGTACTATGTAAGGAATAGGGTGTCATTTGGGGCACAGCCCATCACAGCACTGAGACATGAGTATTCACTGCTGCTACCAATTATCCCCCCTCCTCCAAAATGAAAGCAGGCCTCAATGAACACTTCATGACAGATACTTTCAATTGGTTATCACTTCTGTATCACTTCAGGAGTGCATGGATCCTGTCAAGTAGATGAGACACTTGGAAATTATTTGAAAACATTCTTCAAATATTCCTATAAATGTCTGTTTTCGTCTACTGAAGAGCAAGCTGTTGAGAGCTGTGTTATTATTATCATCTGGTTGTGGCTGAATCTGTCAATGTAGAGTAGCTGCAGATGTGGGATCCCAATTTGACCTGTATTGTCACTGCAAAATAATCCTGCAGCAACAGGATTTGAACGTTTAGTCCATAAATGTTTTTGATCGGTGGTTCGTCGATGTAGCTGGTCAAAATGAGGCTACATGAAAAGTGGTATACTGTTAATATTAATAATGTGTGTAAAATAATATAATAATGTTTTTAGTGCGGGTTTTCAGTGAATTTATGTAAATGCCAAAGCTCATCTGCTTTTCCTGCGGGCCACTGAAATTCTCAGCAACAAAAGGGTGATCAAATTAAATCCTAATATGTAGGTTTTTTAAGATAAGAAAATGTATGTCCAATGCAACTATCAAAGCAAACCCATTTTCCATAACTTCAGGCAACAGAGATCACGGAGTGTGTTGCCCTTTTAATCACGGAGTGGAATGTTGCCCTTTTAATCACGGAGTGTGGTGCCCTTTTAGTTACGGAGTGTGTTGCCCTTTTAATCACGGAGTGTGTTGCCCTTTTAGTTACGGAGTGTGTTGCCCTTTTAATCACAGAGTGTGTTGCCCTTTTAGTTACGGAGTGTGTTGCCCTTTTAATCACGGAGTGTGTTGCCCTTTTAGTTACGGAGTGTGTTGCCCTTTTAGTTACGGAGTGTGTTGCCCTTTTAATCACGGAGTGTGGTGCCCTTTTAGTTACGGAGTGTGTTGCCCTTTTAATCACGGAGTGTGTTGCCCTTTTAGTTACGGAGTGTGTTGCCCTTTTAATCACGGAGTGTGTTGCCCTTTTAATCATGGAGTGTGTTGCCTTTTAATCACGGAGTGTGTTGCCCTTTTAATCATGGAGTGTGTTGCCCTTTTACCTTTTAATCACGGAGTGTGTTGCCCTTTTAATCACTGGAGTGTGTTGCCCTTTTAATCACGGAGCGTGGTGCACTTTTAATCACTGGAGTGTGTTTCCCTTTTAATCACAGAGTGTGCTTCCCTTTTAATCACGGAGTGTGTTTCCCTTTTAGTCACAGAGTGTGCTTCCCTTTTAGTCACGGAGTGTGGTGCCCTTTTAGTCACGGAGTGTGGTGCCATCTGTAGATTATTGAGTTTGTAGCTGGTTTCATACATACTGAGTGTACAAAACATTAGGAACTGATATGGACTGACAACGTGATTTCAGGTGGAAGTTACGATCCCTCATTGATGTCACCTGTTAAATCCACTTCAATCAGTGTATATGAAGGAGAGGAGACAGGTGAATTTTTTTGTTAAGCCTTGAGACAATTGAGACAAGGATTGTATGTATGCAATTGAGAGTGAATGGGCAAGACAGAAGATTTAAGTGCCTTTGAACGGGCTACCACGGTGATGCAGAGACTTAGAGGCCCGCTATGAATTATTTTTTACCCATAAAATACAATACAACAACACTGAATGGAATGAGTTGAATCCATGCTGGAATTGATGTTACCTCAAATGTATGTTTTCAAATGTGTCTATCCCCCTGTTGGGTTTTCACAGGACAGCGGTGGGAATACAGAGTTTGGCTGGAGCTCTCTGTCTGTGGAGGCTGGGTGGGTAAGAGGCAGGGAGATGGGTAAGAGGCAGGGAGGATGGGTAAGAGGCAGGAGGCTGGGTGAGAGGCAGGGAGGCTGGGTAAGAGGCAGGGAGGCTGGGTAAGAGGCAGGGAGGATGGGTAAGAGGCAGGGAGGCTGGGTGAGAGGCAGGGAGGCTGGGTGAGAGGCAGGGAGGCTGGGTGAGAGGCAGGGAGGATGGGTAAGAGGCAGGGAGGCTGGGTAAGAGGCAGGGAGGGATGGGTAAGAGGCAGGGAGGCTGGGTGAGAGGCAGGGAGGCTGGGTGAGAGGCAGGGAGGATGGGTAAGAGGCAGGGAGGCTGGGTGAGAGGCAGGGAGGCTGGGTGAGAGGCAGGGAGGCTGGGTGAGAGGCAGGGAGGATGGGTAAGAGGCAGGGAGGATGGGTAAGAGGCAGGGAGGATGGGTAAGAGGCAGGGAGGATGGGTAAGAGGCAGGGAGGCTGGGTGAGAGGCAGGGAGGATGGGTAAGAGGCAGGAGGCTGGGTGAGAGGCAGGGAGGATGGGTAAGAGGCAGGAGGCTGGGTGAGAGGCAGGGAGGATGGGTAAGAGGCAGGAGGCTGGGTGAGAGGCAGGGAGGCTGGGTGAGGGCAGGGAGGCTGGGTGAGAGGGCAGGGAGGCTGGGTGAGAGGCAGGGAGGCTGGGTGAGAGGCAGGGAGGCTGGGTGAGAGGCAGGGAGGCTGGGTAAGAGGCAGGGAGGATGGGTGAGAGGCAGGGAGGCTGGGTGAGAGGCAGGGAGGGAGGATGGGTAAGAGGCAGGAGGCTGGGTGAGAGGCAGGGAGGATGGGTAAGAGGCAGGGAGGCTGGGTGAGAGGCAGGGAGGATGGGTAAGAGGCAGGGAGGCTGGGTGAGAGGCAGGGAGGCTGGGTGAGAGGCAGGGAGGATGGGTGAGAGGCAGGGAGGCTGGGTGAGAGGCAGGGAGGCTGGGTGAGAGGCAGGGAGGCTGGGTGAGAGGCAGGGAGGCTGGGTGAGGCAGGGAGGCTGGGTAAGAGGCAGGGAGGCTGGGTGAGAGGCAGGGAGGATGGGTGAGGCAGGGAGGATGGGTAAGAGGCAGGGAGGCTGGGTAAGAGGCAGGGAGGATGGGTAAGAGGCAGGGAGGCTGGGTGAGAGGCAGGGAGGATGGGTAAGAGGCAGGGAGGCTGGGTGAGAGGCAGGGAGGCTGGGTGAGAGGCAGGGAGGATGGGTAAGAGGCAGGGAGGATGGGTAAGAGGCAGGGAGGATGGGTAAGAGGCAGGGAGGCTGGGTAAGAGGCAGGGAGGCTGGGTGAGAGGCAGGGAGGCTGGGTGAGAGGCAGGGAGGCTGGGTAAGAGGCAGGGAGGCTGGGTAAGCAGCTGGAAGGCTGGGAGGTTGGGTTGCAGGAAGAATACTTGGTGGCAGGGAGGAAGAAGAGTAGGAGGCTGAAAGACAGGAATGCAGGATGGCTGGGTGGCAGGGAGGCTTGATGTCTGGTTTGCAGGGAGGCTGGTTGGCAGGGAGGCTGGGGGCTGGGAGGTGGCAGGGGAGGCTGGGTGGGGGGCTGGAAGGTGGGAGGCTGGGGTAGGGGGGCTGGGAGGCTGGGAGGTAGGGGCTGGGAGGCTGGGAGGCTGGGAGGCTGGGAGGTGGCAGGGGAGGCTGGGAGGTGGCAGGGAGGCTGGGAGGTTGGGAGGGAGGCTGGGTGGCTGGGAGGCTGGGAGGGGGGGGCTGGGAGGCTGGGAGGTAGGGGGCTGGGAGGCTGGGAGGTAGGGGGCTGGGAGGCTGGAGGCTGGGAGGCTGGGAGGTAGGGGGGCTGGGAGGCTGGGAGGCTGGGAGGGGGGGGCTGGGAGGCTGGGAGGGAGGCTAGGAGGCTGGGAGGTAGGGGGGCTGGGAGGCTGGGAGGTGGGGGGGGGGCTGGGAGGCTGGGAGCTAGGGGGGCTGGGAGGTAGGGGGGCTGGGGTGGGGGGCTGGGAGGCTGGGAGCTAGGGGGCTGGGAGGTAGGGCGGCTGGGAGGCTGGGAGGCTGGGAGGTAGGGGGGGGAGGCTGGGAGGTAGGGGGGCTGGGAGGTAGGGGGGCTGGGAGGAGGTAGGGGGCTGGGAGGGGGGGCTGGGAGGGGGGCTGGGAGGCTGGGAGGCTGGGAGGCTGGGAGGTAGGGGGGGCTGGGAGGCTGGGAGGGGGGCTGGGAGGCTGGGGGGCTGGGAGGCTGGGAGGTAGGGGGCGGCTAGGAGGCTGGGAGGTAGGGGGCTGGGAGGCTGGGAGCTGGGAGGGGGGGTGGGAGGCTGGGAGGTAGGGGGCTGGGAGGCTGGGAGGCTGGGAGGTAGGGGGGCTGGGAGGTAGGGGGGCTAGGAGGCTGGGAGGTAGGGGGCTGGGAGGCTGGGAGCTAGGGGGGCTGGGAGGTAGGGGGGCTGGGAGGCTGGGAGGCTGGGAGGGGGGGCTGGGAGGCTGGGAGGTAGGAGGGCTGGGAGGTAGGGGGGCTGGGAGGCTGGGAGGTAGGGGGGCTGGGAGGTAGGGGGCTGGGAGGCTGGGAGGCTGGGAGGCTGGGAGGTAGGGGGGCTGGGAGGTAGGGGGGCTGGGAGGCTGGGAGGGGGGGGCTGGGAGGCTGGGAGGTAGGGGGGGGAGGCTGGGAGGTAGGGGGGCTGGGAGGCTGGGAGGGGGGCTGGGAGGGGGAGGTAGGGGGCTGGGAGGCTGGGAGGTAGGGGGGGCTGGGAGGCTGGGAGGTAGGGGGCTGGGAGGTGGGAGGGGGGGGCTGGGAGGCTGGGGGGGGCTAGGGGGGGCTGGGAGGCTGGGAGGCTGGGAGGTAGGGCTGGGAGGTAGGGGGCTGGGAGGAGGCTGGGAGGCTGGGAGGGGGGGCTGGGAGGCTGGGAGGTAGGGGGCTGGGAGGTGGGGGGCTGGGAGGTAGGGGGGCTGGGAGGCTGGGAGGCTGGGAGGTAGGGCGGGAGGTAGGGGGGCTGGGAGGAGGCTGGGAGGTAGGGGGGCTGGGAGGCTGGGAGGTAGGGGGGGGCTGGGAGGTAGGGGAGGCTGGGAGGTAGGGGGCTGGCTGGGAGGCTGGGAGGGGAGGCTGGGAGGGGGGCTGGGAGGCTGGGAGCTAGGGGGGGAGGCTGGGAGGTAGGGGGCTGGGAGGTAGGGAGGCTGGGGGGTGGGAGGCTGGGAGCTAGGGGGGCTGGGAGGCTGGGAGGTAGGAGGGCTGGGAGGTAGGGGGGCTGGGAGGCTGGGAGGCTGGGAGGCTGGGAGGGGGGGGCTGGGAGGTAGGGGGCTGGGAGGAGGGCTGGGCTGGGAGGTAGGGGGGGGAGGCTGGGAGGCTGGGAGCTAGGGGGGGGGCTGGGAGGTGGGAGGCTGGGAGGCTGGGAGGGGGGCTGGGAGGCTGGGAGGTAGGGGGGCTGGGAGGCTGGGAGCTAGGGGGGCTGGGAGGCTGGGAGGTAGGGGGGCTGGGAGGCTGGGAGGGGGGGCTGGGAGGGGGGGGCTGGGAGGCTGGGAGGTAGGGGGGCTGGGAGGCTGGGAGGGGGGCTGGGAGGTAGGGGGCTGGGAGGTAGGGGGGCTGGGAGGCTGGGAGCTAGGGGGGCTGGGAGGTAGGGGGGCTGGGAGGCTGGGAGGTAGGGGGGCTGGGAGGCTGGGAGCTGGGAGGGGGGGGCTGGGAGGCTGGGAGGTAGGGGGCTGGGAGGCTGGGAGGTAGGGGGGCTGGGAGGCTGGGAGGTAGGGGGGGGCTGGGAGGCTGGGAGGGGGGCTGGGAGGCTAGGGGGCTGGGAGGCTGGGAGGCTGGGAGGCTGGGAGGCTGGGAGGCTGGGAGGTAGGGGGGCTGGGAGGCTGGGAGGCTGGGAGGGGGGCTGGGAGGCTGGGAGGTAGGGGAGGCTGGGAGGGGGGCTGGGAGGCTGGGAGCTAGGGGGGCTGGGGGGCTGGGAGCTAGGGGGGGCTGGGAGGCTGGGAGGTAGGGGGGCTGGGGGGCTGGGAGGTAGGGGGGCTGGGAGGCTGGGAGGTAGGGGGGCTGGGAGGCTGGGAGGTAGGGGGGCTGGGAGGCTGGGAGGCTGGGAGGCTGGGAGGTAGGGGGCTGGGAGGTAAGGGGCTGGGAGGCTGGGAGGTGAGGGCTGGGAGGTAGGGGGCTGGGAGGCTGGGATGGGGGCTGGGAGGCTGGGAGGCAGGGAGGATGGGGGGCTGGGAGGCTGGGGGAGGCAGGGAGGCTGGGAGGCTGGGAGAGGCAGGAGGCTGGGTGGGAGAGGGGGCTGGGAGGGGGAGGCTGGGAGGCTGGGAGAGGCAGGGAGGCTGGGAGGCTGGGTGAGGTAGGCAGGGAGGCTGGGTGGGAGCTAGGGGGGCAGGGAGGATGGGTAAGAGGCAGGGAGGCTGGGTGAGAGGCAGGGAGGCTGGGTGAGAGGCAGGGAGGATGGGTAAGAGGCAGGGAGGATGGGTAAGAGGCAGGGAGGCTGGGTGAGAGGCAGGGGAGGCTGGGGCAGAGAGGATGGGTAGAGGCAGG
Source organism: Oncorhynchus masou masou (assembly GCF_036934945.1). Classification (NCBI taxonomy): domain Eukaryota; kingdom Metazoa; phylum Chordata; class Actinopteri; order Salmoniformes; family Salmonidae; genus Oncorhynchus; species Oncorhynchus masou. The sequence continues at coordinate 11,486,872 of NC_088224.1, forward strand.
GAGGCTGGGTAAGAGGCAGGGAGGCTGGGTGAGAGGCAGGGAGGATGGGTAAGAGGCAGGGAGGCTGGGTAAGAGGCAGGGAGGATGGGTAAGAGGCAGGGAGGAGGCTGGGTGAGAGGCAGGGAGGATGGGTAAGAGGCAGGGAGGCTGGGTGCAGGAGGCAGGGTAGGGCTGGGTAAGAGGCAGGGAGGCTGGGTGAGAGGCAGGGAGGCTGGGTAAGAGGCAGGGAGGATGGGTGAGAGGCAGGGAGGATGGGTAAGAGGCAGGGAGGCTGGGTGAGGCAGGAGGCAGGGAGGCTGGGTGAGAGGCAGGGAGGATGGGGAGGCTGGGTAAGAGGCAGGGATGCTGGGTGAGAGGCAGGGAGGCTGGGTTATAGGCAGGGAGGATGGGTAAGAGGGAGGGAGGCTGGGTGAGAGGCAGGGAGGATGGGTAAGAGGCAGGGAGGATGGGTAAGAGGCAGGGAGGCTGGGTGAGAGGCAGGGGCTGGCTGGGTGAGGCTGGGTAGGCAGGGAGGATGGGTAAGAGGCAGGGAGGAGGCTGGGTGAGAGGCAGGAGGCTGGGTAAGAGGCTGGGTAGGGCAGGCTGGAGATGAGAGGCAGGAGGCTGGGAGGATGAGAGGCAGGGAGGCTGGGTGAGAGGCAGGGAGGATGGGTAAGAGGCAGGGAGGCTGGGTGAGAGGCAGGGAGGCTGGGTAAGAGGCAGGCTGGGTAGAGGCAGGAGGCTGGGTAAGAGGCAGGGAGGCTGGGTAAGAGGCAGGGAGGCTGGGTGAGATGCAGCTGGAAGGGCTGGGAGGCTGGGTTGCAGGAAGGCTGGGTGAATACTTGGTGGCAGGGAGGATGGGAAGAGGCAGGAGGCTGAAAGACAGGAGGCAGGATGGCTGGGTGGGCAGGGAGGCTTGATGTCTGGTTAAGAGGCAGGGAGGCTGGGTGGCAGGGAGGCTGGGTGGCAGGGAGGCTGGGTGGCTGGAAGGTAGGGGGCTGGGAGGCTGGGAGGTAGGGGGCTGGGAGGCTGGCTGGAGGCAGGGAGGAGGGTAAGAGGCTTGATGTCTGGTTTGTAAGAGGCAGGGAGGCTGGTTGGGCAGGGGGCTGGGTGGCTGGAAGAATGGGTGGCTGGGAGGCTGGGAGGTGGGTGAGAGGGGGGCTGGGAGGCTGGGAGGGCTGGGTAAGAGCTGGGTAGAGGGGGCTGGGAGGCTGGGAGGCTGGGAGGTTGGGTTGCAGGAAGAATACTTGGTGGCAGGGAGGTAGAAGGGGAGGCTGAAAGGGAGGCTGGGAGGGAGGCTGGGAGGGAGGCTGGTTGGCAGGGGGCTGGGTGGCTGGGAGGCTGGGGGGCTGGGAGGCTGGGAGGCTGGGAGGCTGGGAGGTAGGGGGGCTGGGAGGTAGGGGGGCTGGGAGGTAGGGGGGCTGGGAGGTAGGGGGGCTGGGAGGCTGGGAGCTGGGAGGGGGGGCTGGGAGGCTGGGAGGTAGGGGGGCTGGGAGGCTGGGAGGGGGGGGCTGGGAGGCTGGGAGGCTGGGAGGCTGGGAGCTGGGAGGGGGGCTGGGAGGTAGGGGGGGAGGCTGGGAGGCTGGGAGGTAGGGGGGGGCTGGGAGGCTGGGAGGTAGGGGGGCTGGGAGGTAGGGGGCTGGGAGGCTGGGAGGTAGGGGGGCTGGGAGGTAGGGGGGCTGGGAGGCTGGGAGGTAGGGGGGCTGGGAGGTAGGGCGGCTGGGAGGCTGGGAGGCTGGGAGGCTGGGAGGCTGGGAGGTAGGGGGGCTGGGGGGGGGCTGGGAGGCTGGGAGGCTGGGAGGGGGGGTAGGAGGCTGGGAGGTAGGGGGGCTGGGAGGCTGGGAGGCTGGGAGGCTGGGAGGCTGGGAGGCTGGGAGGTAGGGGGGCTGGGAGGCTGGGAGGCTGGGAGGGAGGCTGGGAGGCTGGGAGGGGGGGGCTGGGAGGCTGGGAGGGGGGGGCTGGGAGGCTGGGAGGTAGGGGGCTGGGAGGCTGGGAGGGGGCTGGGAGGCTGGGAGGCTGGGGGGCTGGGAGGCTGGGAGGTAGGGGGCTGGGAGGCTGGGAGCTAGGGGGGCTGGGAGGCTGGGAGGTAGGGGGGCTGGGAGGCTGGGAGGGGGCTGGGAGGCTGGGAGGTAGGGGGGCTGGGAGGCTGGGAGGGGGGGGCTGGGAGGTAGGGGGCTGGGAGGCTGGGAGGCTGGGAGGCTGGGAGGCTGGGAGGTAGGGGGCTGGGAGGCTGGGAGCTAGGGGGCTGGGAGGCTGGGAGCTAGGGGGGCTGGGAGGTAGGGGGCTGGGAGGCTGGGAGGTAGGGGGCTGGGAGGCTGGGAGGGGGGGCTGGGAGGCTGGGAGGTAGGGGGGCTGGGAGGCTGGGAGGTAGGGGGCTGGGAGGCTGGGAGGTAGGGGGCTGGGAGGCTGGGAGGTAGGGGGGCTGGGAGGCTGGGAGGGGGGGGGCTGGGGGCTGGGAGGTAGGGGGGCTGGGAGGCTGGGAGGTAGGGGGCTGGGAGGCTGGGAGGCTAGGGAGGCTGGGAGGCTGGGAGGTAGGGGGCTGGGAGGCTGGGAGGTAGGGGGCTGGGAGGCTGGGAGGTAGGGGGCTGGGAGGCTGGGAGGCTGGGAGGCTGGGAGGTGGGAGGGGGGGCTGGGAGGTAGGGGGGCTGGGAGGCTGGGAGGTGGGGGCTGGGAGGCTGGGAGGGGGGGGCTGGGAGGCTGGGAGGCTGGGAGGCTGGGAGGTAGGGGGGCTGGGAGGCTGGGAGGCTGGGAGGCTGGGAGGGGGGGGCTGGGAGGCTGGGAGGGGGGCTGGGAGGCTGGGAGGTAGGGGGGCTGGGAGGCTGGGAGGGGGGGGCTGGGAGGCTGGGAGCTAGGGGGCTGGGAGGTAGGGGGGCTGGGAGGCTGGGAGGCTGGGAGGGGGGCTGGGAGGCTGGGAGGTAGGGGGCTGGGAGGCTGGGAGGTAGGGGGCTGGGAGGCTGGGAGCTGGGAGGTAGGGGGCTGGGAGGTAGGGGGGCTGGGAGGTAGGGGGCTGGGAGGCTGGGAGGCTGGGAGCTGGGGGGCTGGGAGGTAGGGGGCTGGGAGGCTGGGAGGTAGGGGGCTGGGAGGTAGGGGGGCTGGGAGGTAGGGGGCTGGGAGGCTGGGAGCTAGGGGGGCTGGGAGGCTGGGAGCTAGGGGGGCTGGGAGGTAGGGGGGCTGGGAGGCTGGGAGGTGGGAGGGGGGCTGGGAGGTAGGGGGGCTGGGAGGCTGGGAGCTAGGGGGGCTGGGAGGTAGGGGGCTGGGAGGCTGGGAGGTAGGGGGGAGGCTGGGGGCTGGGAGGTAGGGGGGCTGGGAGGTAGGGGGGCTGGGAGGTAGGGGGGCTGGGAGGTAGGGGGGCTGGGAGGCTGGGAGGTAGGGTGACCGAGAGGCTGGGTTAGGGGGTGATGGAGTACCCCTGGCCACAGAGGTGGTAGCCATCATTCTTCACCTTCTCTTAATGGTTTTTAGAACAACAGAGCGAGGGTCTGACTCTAACCAGCTACGAGCGGTGCCCTCCCTCGTACCCCGCCAAGCAGAAAGCCAATCACTTAGGAGCTGCGGTTGGAGCTTCGGCCAACCCCAGAAACATAATGGAGGACATTAACACTGAAGCGCTCCACCAACTCCTACTGCCGACTGCCCCGAAAGAGCTCACCTCATCTGGGTTTCTGCATTTTCACTTTCTCTCTACCTCTCTTGCTCTCTGTGGCCAAATCAAGCTGATGCTAAAGCTGCTGTTTCCAGGCAGTGGTCTGTGGAGTCGTTGATCTCAAAGAACAACGATGAACCACCTCGTGGCTAGAGACTGGTGAAGGTCACAGGAAGACTTCAGAGGAAAGGTGGGAAGGACATCGGAGGAGAGGATAGAAGAGGAGAGGCCAGGCCAGGTGCTGGAAGAGAGGAGAGAACAGGTGAGGCCAGGTGCTGGAAGGAGAGGAGAGGTGAGGCCAGGCACTAGAAGGAGAGGTGAGGCCAGGTGCTGGAAGGAGAGGAGAGAGGAGAGGTGAGGCAAGGCCAGGCGCTGGAAGGAGAGGAGAGAGGAGAGGTGAGGTGAGGCCAGGTGCTGGAAGGAGAGGAGAGAGGAGAGGTGAGGTGAGGCCAGGCGCTGGAAGGAGAGGAGAGAGGAGAGGTGAGGTGAGGCAAGGCCAGGCGCTGGAAGGAGAGGAGAGAGGAGAGGAGAGGTGAGGCCAGGTGCTGGAAGGAGAGGAGAGAGGAGAGGTGAGGTGAGGCAAGGCCAGGCGCTGAGAGGAGAGGAGAGAGGAGAGGCGAGACCAGGCCAGGCGCTGAGAGGAGAGGAGAGAGGAGAGGCAAGACCAGGCCAGGCGCTGAGAGGAGAGGAGAGAGGAGAGGCGAGACCAGGCCAGGTGCTGGAAGGAGAGGAGAGAGGAGAGGAGAGGTGAGGCCAGGTGCTGGAAGAGAGGAGAGAGGAGAGGTGAGGCAAGGCCAGGCGCTGGAAGGAGAGGAGAGAGGGAGAGGTGAGGCCAGGTGCTGGAAGGAGAGGAGAGAGGAGAGGTGAGGCAAGGCCAGGCGCTGAGAAGGGAGAGAGGAGAGGCGAGACCAGGCCAGCCGCTGAGAGGAGAGGAGAGAGCCCAGGCGCTGGAAGAGGAGGAGAGAGAAGACCAGGCCAGGTGCTGGAAGGAGGAGAGGCCAGGCAAGGTGCTGGAAGAGAGGAGAGAAGGGGTGAGGCCAGGTGCTGGAAGGAGAGGAGAGGAGAGGTGAGGCAAGGCCAGGCGCTGGAAGAGAGGAGAGAAGGGGTGAGGCCAGGCGCTGGAAGGAGAGGAGAGAGGAGAGAAGAGGAGAGGCCAGGCCAGGTGCTGGAAGAGAGGAGAGAAGGGGTGTGGCCAGGCGCTGGAAGGAGAGGTGAGGCAAGGCCAGGCGCTGGAAGTAGAGGAGAGAGGAGAGGCGAGACCAGGCCAGGCGCTGAGAGGAGAGGAGAGGAGAGGAGAGAGGAGTGGCGAGACCAGGCCAGGCGCTGAGAGTAGAGGCCAGGTGCTGGAAGAAGAGGAGAGAGGAGAGGCGTTACGAGGAGAGGAGGGGAGGGGACCAGAGTTAAAGATGCAATATGTAACTTTTTGGACGACCTGACCAAATTCCCATAGAAACAGCAGTTATAGATGTGACATTCCCATGGAAAGCAAGTCTACGAAGCGGTAGATGTTCTATGTGCGCTGTTTCTTGTTCTTAAGTTTCCTTTTTGCCTCCTCTTGCTTTCGGTTTTGTACACAAGCTTCAAACAGCTGAAAATACAATATTGTGGAACAAATATTTCACAGCTGTTTAGAGGGTACAATGATTCTCTTCAAGTGGTCCAAAGTGGCTCCGTCGGTTGAGCATGGGGATTACAACGCCAAGGTTTGAGGGTTCAGCTCCCGCTGGAGGTACCCATATGTAAAATGTACACATGCGCAGACTTTAAATCACCTTGGACAAAAGTGTCTGCTGAATGGCATATACAGTGGGGCAAAAAAGTATTTAGTCAGCCACCAATTGTGCAAGTTGTCCCACTTAAAAAGATGAGAGAGGCCTGTAATTTTCATCATAGGTACACTTCAACTATGACAAACAAAATGAGAAAAAAAATCCAGAAAATCACATTGTAGGATTTTTAATACATTTATTTGCAAATTATGGTGGAAAATAAGTATTTGGTCAATAACAAAAGTTTATCTCAATACTTTGTTATATACCCTTCGTTGGCAATGACAGAGGTCAAACGTTTTCTGTAAGTCTTCAGACGGTTTTAACACACTGTTGCTGGTATTTTGGCCCATTCCTCCATGCAGATCTCCCCTAGAGCAGTGATGTTTTGAGGCTGTTGCTGGGCAACACAGACTTTCAACTCCCTCCAAAGATATTCTATGGGGTTGAGATCTGGAGACTGGCTTGGCCACTCCAGGACCTTGAAATGCTTCTTACGAAGCCACTCCTTCGTTGCCTGGGCGGTGTGTTTGGGATCATTGTCATGCTGAAAGACCCAGCCACGTTTCATCTTCAATGCCCTTGCTGATGAAAGGAGGTTTTCACTCAAAATCTCACGATACATGGCCCCATTAATTCTTTCCTTTACACGGATCGGTTGTCCTGGTCCCTTTGCAGAAAAACAGCACTAAAGCATGATGTTTCCACCCCCATGCTTCACAGTAGGTATGGTGTTCTTTGGATGCAACTCAGCATTCTTTGTCCTCCAAACACGACGAGTTGAGTTTTTACCAAAAAGTTCTATTTTGGTTTCATCTGAACATATGACATTTTCCCAATCTTCTTCTGGATCATCCAAATACTCTCTAGCAAACTTCAGACAGGCCTGGACATGTACTGGCTTAAGCAGGGGGATATGTCTGGCACTGCAGGATTTGAGTCCCTGGCAGCGTAGTGTGTTACTGATAGAAGGCTTTGTTACTTTGGTCCCAGCTCTCTGCAGGTCATTCACTAGGTCCACCCGTGTGGTTCTGGGATGTTTGCTCACCGTTCTTGTGATCATTTCGACCCCACGGGGTGAGATCTTGCGTGGAGCCCCAGTTCGAGGGAGATTATCAGTGGTCTTGTATGTCTTCCATTACCTAATAATTGCTCCCACAGTTGATTTTTTCAAACCAAGCTGCTTACCTATTGCAGATTCAGTCTTCCCAGCCTGGTGCAGGTCTACAATTTTGTTTTTGGTGTCCTTTGACAGCTCTTTGGTCTTGGCCATAGTGGAGTTTGGAGTGTGACTGTTTGAGGTTGTGGACAGGTGTCTTTTCTACTGATAACAAGTTCAAACAGGTGCCATTAATACAGGTAACGAGTGGAAGACAGAGGAGCCTCTTAAAGAAGAAATTACAGGTCTGTGAGAGCCAGAAATCTTGCTTGTTTGTAGGTGACCAAATACTTATTTTCCACCATAATTTGCAAATAAATTCATTAAAATCCTACAATGTGATTTTCTGGAGTTTTTTTCCCCTAATTTTGTCTGTCATAGTTGAAGTGTACCTATGATGAAAATTACAGTTCTCTCTCATCTTTTTGAGTGGGAGAACTTGCACAATTGGTGGCTGACTAAATACATTTTTTTTGCCCCACTGTATGAGTTACTTGTATTGTCACATAAAGTGAAATTACTATTATTATACTATTACTATTTTAAATTTTAGCAACCAGGAAATGGCGGCGTGGTTTCTGCATAGTGCATCTTTCAGAAACCTTCAATCATAAATGTGTTGTTCTCTAGAGAGAACCTGTCAACCTCGTGTGTTTGTTTATGAGACTTCTTACCAATAAATTATGCATTATTTTACTTTCTACCCTCGCTCCAGAGACGGAGCAGTGAACTCCTTGATTGCTCTCTTAATGGTCCATTCGGTTCCTTGTGTCAGGTTGGAAGCTAAAATGAACACAGAAAAGAAAAAGAAAAAACACAGAAAATAAAACCAAGACGTGCTTCTGACATAATGAGAGTTCAGCTCGTCTGTTTTTTCACCACAGCCCAGACAAACTGTCACTGGAAACAAAGGCTTCTGACTCTAGAGTATTCACTGGAGCATACGGAGAAGTAAACACACACACACACACACACACACACACACACACACACACACACACACACACACACACACACACACACACACACACACACACACACACACACACACACACACACACACACACACACACACACACACACACACACACACACGTCTACAACTAGCCTTGTTACAACTAATCCTATTTTCCCTAACCCTAACCCCTACCCTAAACCAAACTCTAACCCATACCCTAACCTTAACTTTAACCCAAAAACCTAACCTTGATCCTAAACCTATTCTAACCATAACACCCTACAAATAGTGTTTGGCCTTGTCCCCACAAGTATAGTTAAACACGTACACACACACACACACACACACACACACACACACACACACACACACACACACACACACACACACACACACACACACACACACACACACACACACACACACACACACACACACACACACACACACACACACACACACACACAGGGCCGGATCCAGGTATAAGTGACATAAGCCCCCCAATATCTCTCTCCTCTCTCTACAGTACCAGTCAAAAGTTTGGACACACCTACTCATTCAAGGGTTTTTCTTTATTTTTTTACTATTTTCTACATTGTAGAATAATAGTGAAGACATCAGGACTATGAAATAACACATATGAAATCATGTAGTAACCAACATCTTTTTAAACAAATCAAAATAGATTTTAGATTCTAGATTCTTCACCCTTTGCTACAGATTGGAGGTCAGCCCACCGTCGCCATCAGCCTGTATTAATCATATCACACTCAATGTCGCTTAGGCCACTCGTTTTGCCAATTCTAACATTCAATCAAACAATAACTGGACGCCTCAATTCCTGTCTGCCTGTTTTTATATAGCAAGACACGGCCACGTGACTCACTGTCTGTAGGAGCGATATATTTTTGTGAACGGGGTGATGTACCTAATAAACTGTCCGGTAAGTGTACGTATATATGTATGTATATATGTGTGTATATTTTATTTTTAAGCTGTCATTATGTCAGAAGTACGTCTTGGCTTTATTTTCTGTGTTCCTTTTAGCTTCCAACCTGACACAAGGAACTGAATGGACTGTTAAGAGAACAATCGAGGAGCTCACTGCTCCGTCTCTGGAGCGAGGGTAGAAAGTAAAATAATGCATAATTTATTGGTAAGAAGTCTCATAAACAAACACACGAGGTTGACAGGTTCTCTCTAGAGAACAACACATTTATGATTGAAGTTTTCTGGAAGGTGCACTATGCAGAAACCACGCCGCCATTTCCTGGTTGCTAAAATTCAGTTTAATTTAGTTTTCTCAGTCGGGTCTCAACTTACTGTTGAGAGTTAAAATAATACATCACACAAGGTGCAAGTTCGAAAGTTGGTTGTTGATCCCTTCGTCGGTCACTGACAGTCACTCAATTAGCTGCATCCGCTAACAATTTTTAGAGTGGTACATTAGTCTAGCCAGTTATTTAAACATGTAGTATTCATGACCGAATACCGGCTGGGCACCCAGGGCATGTGCCCAAGGGACCTGACCTCCAGGGGACCTGTCATGCCAAACAGTGTCCCCATCTACATCACAATGGGATTCGATGAGTTCTACTGTAGATTCCGTTGCTAGGGCTGTTGCTAGGGCTGTTACTAGAATTCTGACCGGATTATGCAATGAACCAAAGCGTCCGTTGCTATGCTGGTTGCTTCGCTCTATTTCACCTCAGAAACCCTCACACGGTCCGCACAAAGAATGAATCATAACAGAGGACTAGTGAAAGAATATTATTTCCGTGTACATATGGGAAGTGCAGAGGAAAATAAAAACATGGCAGCCAGACAAGCCAGTGTATGAATCAAACGGATTTGCGTATGAATGGAGTGGAAAATAGCTGACTTCGTGATCTGTAAGGTGTATATAATTTGAATGTGTCAAGCTGATTACACGTTTTCTTTGACATTTCTGAAACGTAGCAGTGTTTAAGACGTGGATTTCTTGTTGACATGTTAACAAGGTACCCAAAAGTAGTTTGAAGTGATGTTTTCATTTTATTAGCGAAACAAAACTTGTTTAAACAGCAAACTTGTTGTGGAAATCAGTCTTGTTCGCATTGCGATGACGAAAAGAAAGTCATTTAGGCTGTAATGATCTCCAAAATTCTAATCATTAGGCCATCACACTGTTGATATAACAACAGACTCTAATAGTTTATCAAATCTCATTGTAACATGGAGGGGGACACCATTTGTCTGGGGGACACCATTTAGCCGGTGGACTCCATTTGGCCGGGGGACACCATTTGATGACAGGCCTCTGTCACGGAGTAGGCCAGAAGGCACCAACTGGATAACCTAACCATTTTCAAAATAAAAAGATGGCGGAACCATTTGGCAAAACCATTCTGTGCAAAGGTGTTTATTTACAAGTGATTCCATTTGGAACAAAAAACAACAGTACTGCCATCAACGGACACCTTATGGGACAGCTTAAAAACAATGCTGCCCCATCCACAGCTCAATCCAAACTGCCTCTCCATGACTGAAAGAGAGGCTCCTTTGTAGGGCTAGCCCCTCCCCTCAGAATAATTAACCCTAATTAATTAATCAATTAACAATACAAACCTACACCATTTGGCCATGAACTAAACATACTAAAGGATATACATTGGCAACACGGTTTTAAACAATATCACAACATAACATTTACAACATTACATCACTACTGACAATATCTTTCAATATGCCCATATGCATTAATGAGCCATTTGGGACAGGCACTATAAAGCCAACCCATTTGGCCCTTAGCTCGGGTCCATTTGGCCAGCATACCGGGGCTCCAGAGATGGAGAGAGATTTGGAACAGGGACAAACAAACAATGCGCTCATCCACAACATTGATAAGTATAATAATTATTGTATCTCTCAAATATGAACATTGACAATTGTCGAAATGCATGCACCAAGACAGAAGTTAATTTGTGTGTCGGGGACTCCACATTGTTAACTTATCTTATAATGGCGCAGGGAGATGAATGAATGTGTGTGCGTTAAACCATTTGAACCAAATGCTGCCCGGGGACACCATTTGACGGACTTCCATTTGTCACAGCCTCAAAAGGCTATAGCCAGCCTTATACACACGCACTCATTAAGTCAAGTCCTTCACAAAAGACTACTTTAACTTCTTTCTGCACTTTGTCCAGCACCTTGCCTCTGTAACCCCTGTTACCCCTGTTACCTCTGTAACCCCTGTAACCCCTGTTACCTCTGTAACCCCTGTAACCCCTGTAACCTCTGTAACCCCTGTAACCCCTGTTACCTCTGTAACCTCTGTTACCCCTGTAAACCCTGTTACCCCTGTAACCCCTGTAACCTCTGTTACCCCTGTAACCCCTGTAACCTCTGTAACCCCTGTAACCCCTGTTACCTCTGTAACCCCTGTAACCTCTGTAACCCCTGTAACCCCTGTAACCTCTTTAACCCCTGTAGCCTGTAACCCCTGTAACCTCTGTAACCCCTGTTACCTCTGTAACCCCTGTAACCTCTGTAACCCCTGTTACCTCTGTAACCCATGTAACCTCTGTAACCCCTGTAACCTCTGTAACCCCTGTAGCCTCTGTAACCCCTGTAGCCTCTGTTACCCCTGTAACCTCTGTAACCCCTGTAACCTCTGTAACCCCTGTAGCCTCTGTAACCCCTGTAACCCCTGTTACCCCTGTAACCCCTGTAACCTCTGTAACCCCTGTAACCCCTGTAACCTCTGTAACCCCTGTAACCCCTGTAACCTCTGTAGCCTCTGTAACCCCTGTAACCTCTGTAACCCCTGTAACCCCTGTAACCTCTGTAACCCCTGTTACCTCTGTAACCCCTGTAACCTCTGTAACCCCTGTAACCCCTGTAACCTCTGTAACCCCTGTAGCCTCTGTAACCCCTGTTACCTCTGTAACCCCTGTAACCTCTGTAACCTCTGTTACCCCTGTAACCTCTGTAACCTCTGTAACCCCTGTAACCCCTGTTACCTCTGTAACCCCTGTAAACCCTGTTACCTCTTTAACCCCTGTAACCTCTGTAACCTCTGTTACCTCTGTTACCCCTGTAACCTCTGTAACCCCTGTAACCCCTGTAACCCCTGTTACCTCTGTAACCCCTGTTACCCCTGTAACCCCTGTAACCCCTATTATCCCTGTTACCTCTGTAACCCCTGTAACCTCTGTAACCCCTGTAACCCCTGTAACCCCTGTTACCTCTGTAACCCCTGTTACCCCTGTAACCCCTGTAACCCCTGTAACCTCTGTAACCCCTGTAACCCCTGTTACCTCTGTAACCCCTGTAAACCCTGTTACCTCTGTAACCCCTGTAACCTCTGTAACCTCTGTAACCCCTGTTACCTCTGTAACCCCTGTTACCCCTGTAACCCCTGTAACCCCTGTAACCCCTGTTACCTCTGTAACCCCTGTTACCCCTGTAACCCCTGTAATCCCTGTAACCCCTGTAACCTGTAATTTTAATTATGAGATTTCTGTTGTTTTGAATTTGGTGCCATGCACTTTCACTGGCTGTTGTCATATCGATCCCGTTAGCGGTATCTAAGCCATACAAAGTTTTTCAGTGTGTAGAAAAGAAAAGGCCATCCCACACAAAGCCTTGTGGTTAAAGAACAGGTGTAGTGACAATGTTCTTTTGGACAGGAAATGAACTTTGGAGAGGTGGCCCTCTTTCATTTGAAGATAATAGATCCACTGTCATTTCCCTCTACTACTTCATCTATCACAAATGTCATTCCTACTGTCATATTTCCATGCACACTGTAATACTAATGTAATCTCATCTTGGTTGTCTGTTGTGCTTTAGTTGTACATCAGCAAGTGTCTTGTCTGGCCATGGAGAGCTTGTTGATTAGATTTCCACCCAGTGCCTTGAAACACCTGTCCGCTTTGACTGACTTAAAAAAACAGCACACGTGGCAGACAGTGTCCCTCAGCAAGCCTTTTCTCCGAATTTCATTCATTAATGAAATCTATCTGAGTTTCATGATTTGATTCAAAGTTTCTCCGACATACAACTTTTCAGCTGTGTTTCCCCTTTTCATCTGGCAAAGGCCTCATGATTAATTTACATTTCAAATCTTGCTTCTTGGCACAGACTCTGCTCCTATGGCACTACGGGGGCAGAGGATCGAGATTTAACTATTTACAACTACCAAGAACTTGTGCAACAGTATCTAACAATCCAAGTAACTTAGGTGAAGTAGAAGAAGATATCTGTTGCTAAAGTTTGGGATGATTGGAATCCTCTTCGCTTGATGAATTCACTTAGTCTTTTGTTAAATGCACTTTAGGGCAAATCAATAGCGTATTCAGACTGCAGAACAAAACATGGCCAACCACCTCTATGATTTCTGGTAGACTGCTTTACAGAAGGGACATGGCGACAAAGAAACGTCTTTTGTGTGCCTCTCTGGTGTGTATGTACTGTGTTTGTGTTTCCATGTGTCTGTGTGTCAGTTGGGGTCTGTGATCCAGACTTGACGGCTTTGAGATGTGTGATCCTCTCATAGACATGGCGTTGCGGTAAGCTGACAGTGATGAGGGGTTGAGTAGAGAATGTTACAGCCCACTTCAGCTTAGGATGTATGTGTGTTAGGGTGTGTGTGTGTTTGCGTCCCACTCCAGCTTGGTCTAGCTGGTCACATACTACTAATTCAACGTTGGTACAACATTCATTGAAATGACGTGGAAACAACATTGATTCAACCAGGGTGTTAGTGTATCATAGAAGGAAAGCCCAGAAACAGGACGCTTCAGTCAGGGACACTTCAGTCAGGGACACTCCAGTCAGGGACACTCCAGTCAGGGACACTTCACTCCAGTCAGGGACACTTCACTCCAGTCAGGGACACTTCACTTCAGTCAGGGACACTCCAGTCAGGGACACTTCACTCCAGTCAGGGACACTTCACTCCAGTCAGGGACACTTCACTCCAGTCAGGGATGCTGCACTCCAGTCAGGGACACTTCACTCCAGTCAGGGACACTTCACTCCAGTCAGGGACACTTCACTCCAGTCAGGGATGCTGCACTCCAGTCAGGGACACTTCACTTCAGTCAGGGACACTTCACTCCAGTCAGGGACGCTTCACTCCAGTCAGGGACACTTCACTCCAGTCAGGGATGCTGCACTCCAGTCAGGGACACTTCACTCCAGTCAGGGACACTTCACTTCAGTCAGGGACACTTCACTCCAGTCAGGGACACTTCACTCCAGTCAGGGACGCTTCACTCCAGTCAGGGACACTTCACTCCAGTCAGGGACGCTTCACTCCAGTCAGGGACGCTTCACTCCAGTCAGGGACGCTTCACTCCAGTCAGGGACGCTTCACTCCAGTCAGGGACGCTGCAGTCCAGTCAGGGACACTTCACTCCAGTCAGGGACGCTTCACTCCAGTCAGGGACGCTGCAGTCCAGTCAGGGACACTCCAGTCAGGGACGCTTCACTCCAGTCAGGGACGCTTCACTCCAGTCAGGGACACTTCACTTCAGTCAGGGACACTTCACTTCAGTCAGGGACGCTGCAGTCCAGTCAGGGACACTTCACTCCAGTCAGGGACACTTCACTTCAGTCAGGGACGCTTCACTCCAGTCAGGGACGCTTCACTCCAGTCAGGGACACTTCACTTCAGTCAGGGACACTTCACTTCAGTCAGGGACGCTGCAGTCCAGTCAGGGACACTTCACTCCAGTCAGGGACACTTCACTCCAGTCAGGGACGCTTCACTCCAGTCAGGGACACTTCACTTCAGTCAGGGACGCTGCAGTCCAGTCAGGGACGCTGCAGTCCAGTCAGGGACACTTCACTCCAGTCAGGGACGCTTCACTCCAGTCAGGGACGCTGCAGTCCAGTCAGGGACGCTGCAGTCCAGTCAGGGACGCTTCACTCCAGTCAGGGACACTTCACTCCAGTCAGGGACACTTCACTCCAGTCAGGGACACTTCACTCCAGTCAGGGACACTTCACTCCAGTCAGGGACACTTCACTTCAGTCAGGGACACTTCACTTCAGTCAGGGACGCTGCAGTCCAGTCAGGGACGCTTCACTCCAGTCAGGGACGCTTCACTCCAGTCAGGGACGCTTCACTCCAGTCAGGGACGCTGCAGTCCAGTCAGGGACACTCCAGTCAGGGACGCTGTCCAGTCAGGGACACTGCAGTCCAGTCAGGGACACTTCACTCCAGTCAGGGACGCTTCATTCAGGGACGCTTCACTTCAGGGACGCTTCACTCCAGTCAGGGACGCTGCAGTCCAGTCAGGGACTTCACTCCAGTCAGGGACGCTTCACTCCAGTCAGGGACGGGTCCAGTCAGGGACACTTCACTTCAGTCAGGGACACTTCACTCCAGTCAGGGACGCTGCAGTCCAGTCAGGGACACTTCACTCCAGTCAGGGACACAGTCCAGTCAGGGACGCTTCCAGTCAGGGACACTTCAGTCCAGTCAGGGACACTTCACTCCAGTCAGGGACACTTCACTTCAGTCAGGGACACTTCACTTCAGTCAGGGACACTTCACTTCAGTCAGGGACGCTTCACAGTCAAGGACGCTTCCAGTCTTCAGTCAGGGACGCTTCACTCCAGTCAGGGACACTTCACTTCAGTCAGGGACACTTCACTCCAGTCAGGGACACTTCACTTCATTCAGGGACGCTTCACTTCAGTCAGGGACACTTCACTTCAGTCAGGGACACTTCACTCCAGTCAGGGACGCTGCAGTCCAGTCAGGGACACTTCACTCCAGTCAGGGACGCTGCAGTCCAGTCAGGGACGCTTCACTCCAGTCAGGGACGCTTCACTCCAGTCAGGGACGCTGCAGTCCAGTCAGGGACACTTCACTCCAGTCAGGGACGCTGTCAGGGACGCTCCAGTCAGGGATGCTGTCAGGGACACTTCACTCCAGTCAGGACGCTGCAGTCAGGGACGCTGCAGTCCAGTCAGGGATGCTTCAGGTCAGGGACGCTGCAGTCCAGTCAGGGACACTTCACTTCAGTCAGGGACGCTTCACTCCAGTCAGGGACGCTTCACTCCAGTCAGGGACACTTCACTTCAGTCAGGGACGCTTCACTCCAGTCAGGGACACTGCAGTCTAGTCAGGGATGCTTCACTCCAGTCAGGGACGCTGCAGTCCAGTCAGGGACGCTTCACTCCAGTCAGGGACGCTTCACTCCAGTCAGGGACACTTCACTTCAGTCAGGGACACTTCACTCCAGTCAGGGACTCTTCAGTTCAGTCAGGGAAGCTTCACTTCAGTCAGGGATGCTTCATTTCAGTCAGGGATGCTGCCGTTCAGTCAGGGACACTTCACTCCAGGGATGCTTCAGTCTTTAGTCAGGGATGCTTCAGTTTAGTCAGGGACGCTGCAATCCAGTCAGGGACACTTCGCTTCAGCCAGGGACACTTCAGTTCAGTCAAGGACGCTTCAGTCAGGGACACTTCAGTTGGTGGGGGGGGGGGGTTGATGATAATGAAGCTAAGTGTATGGCCAATAGTGGTGAAAATAGGTCATGAGTAGTGGGCTGATATTAACTCCAGGTACCAGGGCATCACCCATCTGCAACCTGGCAGACAAAGATTATTATCTGTATGTTTACCAAGAGTAGGATAGGAAACCTAGTGTGGATGTAGTGTGGATGTAGTGTGGATGTAGTGTAGATGTAGTGTGGATGTAGTTACATGAGCGACTTACAAATTGGTGAATTCACCTTCTGACATCCAGTGGAACAGCCACTTTACAATAGTGCATCTAAATCATTAAGGGGGGGTGAGAAGGATTACTTATCCTATCCTAGGTATTCCTTGAAGAGGTGGGGTTTCAGGTGTCTCCGGAAGGTGGTGATTGACTCCGCTGTCCTGGCGTCGTGAGGGAGTTTGTTCCACCATTGGGGGCCAGAGCAGCGAACAGTTTTGACTGGGCTGAGCGGAACTGTACTTCCTCAGTGGT
>NC_088224.1:11503453-11537138 GCF_036934945.1 Oncorhynchus masou masou
ATTGTCTTTTGATGAATGAAAACATTGAGCTACTATCAAAATAGCTCAAAATTTATCAGAAACTACTACTCTGCTTTGCTCTTTGCAATTTTGTTTTTTGTTTTTCCTCCTCCTCCTGCCCCTATTTTTACAGTACTGTACCCTGCATCTCGCAAACTTGTCCTTTGTCTCTGTGATACTGTAATTCTTGTTCTTTGTTGATATGAACCTGCAACCAGTCAAAATCTATTCTCCGACCAGGCTCCGACCAGCCTCACTGTGGACCTGTTGACATTAGGCTGTACTCTCTGACCAGCCTCTTCCATTGTAACACCATGGTTTATAACACTGTGGACCTGTTTACATTAGGCTGTACTCTCTGACCAGCCTCTTCCATTGTCAGACCGTGGTTTATAACACTGTGGACCTGTTTACATTAGGCTGTGCTCTCCGACCAGCCTCTTCCATTGTAACACCATGGTTTATAACACTGTGGACCTGTTTACATTAGGCTGTACTCTCCCACCAGCCTCTTCCATTGTCAGACCATGGTTTATAACACTGTGGACCTGTTTACATTAGGCTGTACTCTCCGACCAGCCTCTTCCATTGTAACACCATGGTTTATAACACTGTGGACCTGTTTACATTAGGCTGTACTCTCCGACCAGCCTCTTCCATTGTCAGACCATGGTTTATAACACTGTGGACCTGTTTACATTAGGCTGTACTCTCCGACCAGCCTCTTCCATTGTCAGACCATGGTTTATAACACTGTGGACCTGTTTACATTAGGCTGTACTCTCCGACCAGCCTCTTCCATTGTCAGCACCATGGTTTATAACACTGTGGACCTGTTTACATTAGGCTGTACTCTCCGACCAGCCTCTTCCATTGTCAGACCATGGTTTATAACACTGTGGACCTGTTTACATTAGGCTGTACTCTCCGACCAGCCTCTTCCATTGTCAGACCGTGGTTTATAACACTGTGGACCTGTTTACATTAGGCTGTACTCTCCGACCAGCCTCTTCCATTGTCAGACCGTGGTTTATAACACTGTGGACCTGTTTACATTAGGCTGTACTCTCCGACCAGCCTCTTCCATTGTCAGACCATGGTTTATAACACTGTGGACCTGTTTACATTAGGCTGTACTCTCCGACCAGCCTCTTCCATTGTCAGACCATGGTTTATAACACTGTGGACCTGTTTACATTAGGCTGTACTCTCCGACCAGCCTCTTCCATTGTCAGACCGTGGTTTATAACACTGTGGACCTGTTTACATTAGGCTGTACTCTCCGACCAGCCTCTTCCATTGTCAGACCATGGTTTATAACACTGTGGACCTGTTTACATTAGGCTGTACTCTCCGACCAGCCTCTTCCATTGTCAGACCATGGTTTATAACACTGTGGACCTGTTTACATTAGGCTGTACTCTCCTACCAGCCTCTTCCATTGTCAGACCATGGTTTATGACATAGTCCACAATTGTGGCTCTGATTTCATCAGTGACTCTTATTCTTTGCCTTCTACCTCTTCCTCCATTATGTCTTCCCCTAACACCACCATCACCACGCATTCTTAAACATCTTCTTATTTCTCTTCCACCAGCATGTAGCTGCTGTTCAGGGTTGTGACGTTCCTCCATGTTCATAAATGGTAGTGATGTGCCATGGGCAAGCTCCATTAATACAGTGGGGTAAACAAGTATTTAGTCAGCCACCAATTGTGCAAGTTCTCCCACTTAAAAAGATGAGAGAGGCCTGTAATTTTCATCATAGGTACACTTCAATGACAGACAAAATGAGGGGAAAAAAAACAGAAAATCACATTGTAGGATTTTTTATGAATTTATTTGAAAATTATGGTGGAATATAAGTATTTGGTCACCTACAAACAAGCAAGATTTCTGGCTCTCACAGACCTGTAACTTCTTCTTTAAGAGGCTCCTCTGTCCTCCACTCATTCATTACCTGTATAAATGACACCTGTTTGAACTTGTTATCAGTATAAAAGACACCTGTCCACAACCTCAAACAGTCACACTCCAAACTCCACTATGGCCAAGACCAAAGAGCTGTCAAAGGACACCAGAAATAAAATGGTAGACCTGCACCAGGCTGGGAAGACTGAATATGCAACTGTGGGAGCAATTATTAGGAAATGGAAGACATACAAGACCACTGATAATCTCCCTCGATCTGGGGCTCCACGCAAGATCTCACCCCGTGGGGTCAAAATAATCACAAGATCTCTGCAGGTGAATGACCTGCAGAGAGCTGGGACCAAAGTAACAACGCCTACCATCAGTAACACACTACGCCGTCAGGGACTCAAATCCTGCCATGCCAGACGTGTCCCCCTGCTTAAGCCAGTACATGTCCAGGTCCGTCTGAAGTTTGCTAGAGAGCATTTGGATGATCCAGAAGAAGATTGGGAGAATGTCATATGGTCAGATGAAACCAAAATATAATTTTTTGGTAAAAACTCAACTCGTCGTGTTTGGAGGACAAAGAATGCTGAGTTGCATCCAAAGAACACCATACCTACTGTGAAGCATGGGGGTGGAAACATCATGCTTTGGGGCTGTTTTTCTGCAAAGGGACCAGGACGACTGATCCGTGTAAAGGAAAGAATGAATGGGGCCATGTATCGTGAGATTTTGAGTGAAAACCTCCTTCCATCACCAAGGGCATTGAAGATGAAACGTGGCTGGGTCTTTCAGCATGACAATGATCCCAAACACACCGCCCGGGATTTGCTTTGTAAGAAGCATTTCAAGGTCCTGGAGTGGCCTAGCCAGTCTCTAGATCTCAACCCCATAGAAAATCTTTGGAGGGAGTTTAAAGTCCGTGTTGCCCAGCAACAGGTCCAAAACATCACTGCTCTAGAGGAGATCTGCATGGAGGAATGGGCCAAAATACCAGCAACAGTGTGTGAAAACCTTGTGAAGACTTACAGAAAACGTTTGACCTCTTTCATTGCCAACAAAGTGTATATAACAAAGTATTGAGATAAACTTTTGTTATTGACCAAATACTTAACCACCGTAATTTGCAAATAAATAAATAAAAAATCCTTCAATGTGATTTTCTGGATTTCTTTTCCTCATTTTGTCTGTCATAGTTGAAGTGTTCCTATGATGAAAATTACAGGCCTCTCTCATCTTTTTAAGTGGGAGAACTTGCACAATTGGTGGCTGACTAAATACTTTTTTGCCCCACTGTATGCTTCCAAACTTGATTGGTGATTGGTAAGATTGTGATTTATTACTATGTCACCTGGCAGGTCATTTGCCAATTTAGCAGACATCATAAACCTTCCATATCATAGACATTTACGGAATATACTGTACATGTATATCTGACTGATTTTGAAATTTGAATGGATCATTGTGCAGGTGATAGCTCACACGATGGAAGAATGTTTAGAAGTTGAGTATGATAATTTCACTGAGAATCAGCTCATCAGTTTTAATCAGCCATGTGCATGTAGTTATTGTGCAAATTGTACACAATTGTACTTCCTCTTTTGCACAGATGTGACAAAACACGTGCAATTTGCTTAAATTATTAAGAAATTAACCAGAACAAATGTGTGAACAAGAAACTAATTGTTTAGAGATTTGAACTTACTGTTTAAAAAATAATAATCTAATTTGAGAATTGAGCCAAAGTGAAAACCTGTAATACTACTATCCTCTGATATGATAACTCATGGGATTCATGGAAACGCATTTTCCTATTCCGAAAAACCTCGAGCGTTCCTCAGGCAGTCTGAAATTGATATCATTTTTCCCCATTATTGAAAGGTGCCAATGGGATCCAACCTCTCTGAGACACTCATTCTAAAACTACCGATGTCTTAGCTCTGAACAGATGCTTGTTCGTATGGCTGACCCTTCCAATATGGTGTTTAATTACTATGTGTCCCTGTGTTAATGAAATAGCTTTCCTTCCTTCAATAAGGGCTGGTCCCACAGGAACAGGCAATGTGTTGGAATGAACCTTACAACCTGATGCCTTTCAAACATATCAAAGGCTCTATCATTCTCCATGGTGTATTGGACATGGTTATATTGAGAGAAAATGACCTGTGAATGTTTAAACACTGTTTTGATTTGGAGAATATGACCTATGAATGTTTAAACAGTGTTTTGATTTGGAGAATATGACTTGTGAATGTTTAAACAGTGTTTTGATTTGGAGAATATGACCTGTGAATGTTTAAACAGTGTTTTGATTTGGAGAATATGACTTGTGAATGCGATAACAGTGTTTTGATTTGGAGAATATGACTTGTGAATGTTTAAACAGTGTTTTGATTTGGAGAATATGACTTGTGAATGCGATAACAGTGTTTTGATTTGGAGAATATGACTTGTGAATGTGATAACACATTTATGTCATTTGAGTGTTAGAGACAATTCATGAGCACTTGCACAAAACATGTAGAAGATGTTTTTTGTAAATGTTTATTTTATTTTAATTGAACATGGTGTGATCTGTCTGGTGAAAATAACATGTCCTTAGCACATGACTTATACATACTTCATTCATAATATGAGGCCAACCATTCAGAAGGAACCATGTTGTTGAAATGAACCTTTCATTATAATGTATTATTTTGTGTTTCAGTCTTGTGTCATCTGTAAATGTAATTTACTTTTTATTTGTTTGTATTTATTTAACTACGTAAATCATTTAAAAACAAATTCTTATTTACAATGACGGCCTACCCCGGCCAAATTCTAACCTGGACGATGCTGGGCCAATTGTGCACCGCCCTATGGGACTCCCAATCACAGCCGGTTGTGATACAGCCTGGAATTGAACCAGGTTCTTCAGTGATGCCTCTAGCACTGAGATGCAGTGACTTAGGTTGCTGCGCCACTCTGGAGCCCAAGTGGGGAGCTCATTGTGTT
Organism: Oncorhynchus masou masou; assembly: GCF_036934945.1. Lineage (NCBI taxonomy): Eukaryota > Metazoa > Chordata > Actinopteri > Salmoniformes > Salmonidae > Oncorhynchus > Oncorhynchus masou. Next base: position 11,508,364 of record NC_088224.1, read on the forward strand.
GATGTCCTTCAGAGGTCTACCAACCATAAGCCCTGCATGACAAAAGACCACACAACACAGATAGAACTGCACTCAGAATGTCAGGCAGCAATTGTCATTCAATCCGCGTAAAAGGTTTCTATCTATTTTCTATTTGATCCACAAGTACTTAACTGTTGACACCACTGTGCCGAAAAGAGGAGTCAGAAATTCAGGGATTTGAGATATAAAGATCTGTGTGCAGAAGATTTAGGCTGGGATTCAATCTGATCACAGGTTATAGGCATTGCAGCTTTAAAAAGAAATGTCAGATTAAGCCGACATATGCAGTATTCACTGTGAATGGGACTCTGTGAACGTGGGAAAGCGTCTTTAAAAGTCTCATTGGCTATAAACCGCTTACAGGACTGAATACCAGCCTTACATGTTAAGTCTCAGACAGTGTACTGTAGGCTTTGTTTTGAGAATGGTCTGGAATCTACATTATTAAGATTATTTGAGAAGGTCTCGTTGCCATGCAAGTCCCTTGATCTTCCCCTGTAACGCAAATGTGCTGTGAAACTGCTTATGTTTCCATGACAAAAGTCATAAGGAGAGTTCACACAGACATAATATTCTAGAAGATTCTCAGGCGGACAAAATTGGGTCTCAACGGGTTTTTTTTGTTTGTTGTGAGGGGGTATTGTTGTAAAATTGTACCACAGTCTTATCCAAACGGTACAGTAACGATGACATCTTGGAGATTGATTAATTCTAACACCACATGACCTTAAATGGGTATAAGAAAGTATGAGCTAGATATTCAAACAAAAATGCTGTACAGGAGATGTACCAGCTAGTGAAAGCGCAGAAACGGTGTGTGCTGAGTGTCTGGTAAACCCCAGAACAATATCTTGCAATTGTATTCAAATAAAAGGTGTCAGTTATTCTCCAATGGGCTCCCTATCAGCTAAATCTAATGAACTGTCTGTCCTCTCATGCTAATATCCAGTGACACAACCAACTGTTTTCCTCTCATGTTAAGGACAGGATCTATTCTGCTACTCAAAGACCATATGGGTGAACAAGAGCAAATAAAATACACCTTTGCTCAAAAGTGTGTGGGTGGACCAAAAGTCATTCTACTGCACCAAGGCATATTAGTATTTCATTTGGGTGTCCATTTCAAAAATGCAATAAATCAAACATGACCTGTTCAAGGCAGGGATGTATTTTGGAGTCTGATCTACAAAACACAAATGTGGAATCCACCCACACTGGCTACTCAGTGATTCATCAGTTGTTGGTGTAAAAACTCACCAAGGAAGGAACCCCAATTTTGTCTGATTGAGAGTAATGTATCGGAGGATATGGTTGCTGTTTTACGGGCTCCTGACCAAATGATTTATTTTGTATGTTTTTTCACGTCGCCTGTAACTCATAATGTTGCTGCTACTGCCTCTTATGACCAAAAAGAGGTTCTGGACATCAGAACAGTGAATACTCACCTCGAACTGGCTGGACAAAGATGTTTTCTTTAATGAGTCCGACGTGAAGGATACGCTGCTTTGTTGAGACAAGGCCCAAATCTCCGTCATCAGCGTGAATAAATGATGGAGAAAAAGGGGGAGAAGGGCGGGGTTCCTTGTAAGAATTTGCAGACGAGTAGGTAAACCATCACTACCCTCTGTATTATTGGCCAACGTGCAATCATTGGAAAACAAACTCACGATATACAATTAATACTACCTTACCAATTGGACATTAAAAACTGTAATATCTTATGCTTCACCGAGATGTGGCTGAACGACGACATGGATAATATAGAGCTGACTGGCTTCTTTGTGCATCGGCAGGGCAGAGCAGCTATGTCTGGTAAGACGAGGGCGGGATGTGTGTCTATTTCTCAATAACCGCTGGTCAGCCATGTCTAATATTAAAGAAGTCTTGAGGTATTGCTCACCTCAGGTAGAATACCTCAAGATAAGCTGTAAACCACATTATCTACCAAGAGAGTTCTCATCTATATTATTCTTAGCCGTCTATTTACAACCACAAATCGATGCTGGCACTCAATGAGCTGTATAAGGCCATAAGCAAACAAGAAAATGCTTATCAAGAAGCGGCGCTCCTAGTGGCTGGGCACTTTAATGCAGGCAAAATTAAATCCATTTAAAATCATTTCTACCAGCATGTGAAAACAGCGGGGAAAAAACTGTGGACCACCTTTACTTCACACACAGAGAGAACACCATGGTCCCTGAGCCCAAGAAAGCGAAGTTAGCCTGCCTACATGATTAACGCCCTGTAGCACTCACTTCAGTAGCCATGAAGTGCTTTGAAAGGCTAGGCATGGCTCACATCAAAACCATCATGCCGGAATCCCTAGACCCACTCCAATTCGCATACTGCCCCAACATATCCAGAGATGACGCAATCTCATCGCACTCCACATTGCCCTTTCCCACCTGGACATAAGGAATACTATTGAGAATACTACAGAGAATGCTATTCATTGCTATTCATTGACTACAGCTCAGCGTTCAACACCATAGTGCCCACAAAGCTCATCGCTAAGCTAAGGACCCTGTAACTAAACAACTCCCTCTGCAACTGAATCCTGGACTTCCTGACGGGCCGCACCAGGTGGAAAGGGTAGGCAACGTATCTTCCATGCTGATCCTCAACACTGGGGCCCCTCAGGGGTGCATGCTTAGTCCCCTCGTGTACTCCCTGTTCACCCATAACTATGTGGCCAAGCACGAATCCAACACAATCATTAAGTTTGCTGACAACAAAACAGTGGTAGGCCTGATCACCGACTATGATGAGACAGCCTATAGGGAGGAGGTCAGAGACTTGGCATTGTGGTGCCAGAATAACAACCTCCCACTCAATGTGATTTAGAGAAAGGAGCTGTTTGTGGACTATAAAAAAAGGAGGGCCGAACTGGCCCCCATTCACATTGATGGGGCTGAAGTGGAGCGGGTCGAGAGTTTCAAGTTCCTTGGTGATCACATCACCAAGGTCCAAACACACCAAGACACTTCAGGAGACTGACAAAATTTGGCATTGGTCGCTAGATCCTCAAAAGGATTTATACAGCTGCCCTGACTGGTTGCATCACCGCCTAGTATGGCAACTGCTCGGCATCTGACCATAAGGCGCTACAGAGGGTAGTAGGTACGGCCAAGTACATCACTAGGGCCAAGATCCTGCCATCCAGGACCTATATACTAGGCGGTGTCAGAGGAAGACCCAAAAAATTGTCAAAGTCTCCAGGAACCCAAGGCATAGACTGTTCTCTCTGCTACCGCGTGTCAAGCATTACATTTACATTTTACATTTAAGTCATTTAGCAGACGCTCTTATCCAGAGCGACTTACAAATTGGTGAATTCACCTTCTGACATCCAGTGGAACAGCCACTTAACACTAGTGCATCTAAATCATTTAAGGGGGGTGAGAAGGATTACTTTATCCTATCCTAGGTATTCCTTGAAGAGGTGGGGTTTCAGGTGTCTCCGGAAGGTGGTGATTGACTCCGCTGTCCTGGCGTCGTGAGGGAGTTTGTTCCACCATTGGGGGGCCAGAGCAGCGAACAGTTTTGACTGGGCTGAGCGGGAACTGTACTTCCTCAGTGGTAGGGAGGCGAGCAGGCCAGAGGTGGATGAACGCAGTGCCCTTGTTTCGGTGTAGGGCCTGATCAGAGCCTGGAGGTACTGCGGTGCCGTTCCCCTCACAGCTCCGTAGGCAAGCACCATGGTCTTGTAGCGGATGCGAGCTTCAACTGGAAGCCAGTGGAGAGAGCGGAGGAGCAGGGTGACGTGAGAGAACTTGGGAAGGTTGAACACCAGACGGGCTGCGGCGTTCTGGATGAGTTGTAGGGGTTTAATGGCACAGGCAGGGAGCCCAGCCAACAGCGAGTTGCAGTAATCCAGACGGGAGATGACAAGTGCCTGGATTAGGACCTGCGCCGCTTCCTGTGTGAGGCAGGGTCGTACTCTGCGGATGTTGTAGAGCATGAACCTACAGGAACGGGCCACCGCCATGATGTTAGTTGAGAACGACAGGGTGTTGTCCAGGATCATGCCAAGGTTCTTAGCGCTCTGGGAGGAGGACACAATGGAGTTGTCAACCGTGATGGCGAGATCATGGAACGGGCAGTCCTTCCCCGGGAGGAAGAGCAGCTCCGTCTTGCCGAGGTTCAGCTTGAGGTGGTGATCCGTCATCCACACTGATATGTCTGCCAGACATGCAGAGATGCGATTCGCCACCTGGTCATCAGAAGGGGGAAAGGAGAAGATTAATTGTGTGTCGTCTGCATAGCAATGATAGGAGAGACCATGTGAGGTTATGACAGAGCCAAGTGACTTGGTGTATAGCGAGAATAGGAGAGGGCCTAGAACAGAGCCCTGGGGGACACCAGTGGTGAGAGCGCGTGGCGAGGAGACAGATTCTCGCCACGCCACCTGGTAGGAGCGACCTGTCAGGTAGGACGCAATCCAAGCGTGGGCCGCACCGGAGATGCCCAACTCGGAGAGGGTGGAGAGGAGGATCTGATGGTTCACAGTATCGAAGGCAGCCGATAGGTCTAGAAGGATGAGAGCAGAGGAGAGAGAGTTAGCTTTAGCAGTGCGGAGCGCCTCCGTGATACAGAGAAGAGCAGTCTCAGTTGAATGACTAGTCTTGAAACCTGACTGATTTGGATCAAGAAGGTCATTCTGAGAGAGATAGCGGGAGAGCTTCAAAGCCTTAAGGACGGCACGTTCAAAGAGTTTTGGAGAAAAGAAGGGATACTGGTCTGTAGTTGTTGACATCGGAGGGTCGAGTGTAGGTTTTTCAGAAGGGGTGCAACTCTCGCTCTCTTGAAGAAACGGAAGGGGGGACGTAGCCAGCGGTCAGGGATGAGTTGATGGCTTGGTGAGGTAAGGGAGAAGGTCTCCGGAAATGGTCTGGAGAGAGAGGAGGGGATAGGGTCAAGCAGGCAGGTTGTTGGGCGCTGGCCATCACAAGAAGCGAGATTTCATCTGGAAAGAGAGGGGAGAAAGAGGTCAGAGCACAGGGTAGGGCAGTGTGAGCAGAACCAGCGGTGTCGTTTGACTTAGCAAGCGAGGATCGGATGTCGTCGACCTTCTTTTCAAAATGGTTGACGAAAGTCATCTGCAGAGAGGAGGAGGGGGGATTCAGGAGGGAGGAGAAGGTGGCAAAGAGCTTCCTAGGGTTAGAGGCAGATGCTTGGAATTTAGAGTGGTAGAAAGTGGCTTTAGCAGCAGAGACAGAGGAGGAAAATGTAGAGAGGAGGGAGTGAAAGGATGCCAGGTCCGTAGGAGGCGGTTTTCCCTCATTTCCGCTCGGCTGCCCGAGCACTGTTCTGTGAGCTCGCAATGAGTCGTCGAGCCACGGAGCGGGGAGGAGGACCGAGCCGGCCTGGAGGATAGGGGACATAGAGAGTCAAGGGATGCAGAAAGGGAAGAGAGGAGGGTTGAGGAGGCAGAATCAGGAGATAGGTTGGAGAAGGTATGAGCAGGGGAAGAGATGATAGGATGGAAGAGGAGAGAGTAGTGGCGGGAGAGAGCCAAGGTTGGGACGGCGCGATACCATCCGAGTAGGGGCAGTGTGGGAGGTGTTGGATGAGAGCAGAGGGAAAAGGATACAAGGTAGTGGTCGGAGACTTGGAGGGGAGGTTGCAATGAGGTTAGTGGAAGAACAGCATCTAGTAAAGATGAGGTCGAGCGATTGCCTGCCTTGTGAGTAGGGGGAAAGGTGAGAGGGTGAGGTCAAAAGAGGAGAGGAGTGGAAAGAAGGAGGCAGAGAGGAATGAGTCAAAGGTAGACGTGGGGAGTTTAAGTCGCCCAGGACTGTGAGAGGTGAGCCGTCCTCAGGAAAGTGAGCTTATCAAGGCATCAAGCTCATTGATGAACTCTCCGAGGGAACCTGGAGGGCGATAAATGATAAGGATGTTAAGCTTGAAAGGGCTGGTAACTGTGACAGCATGGAATTCAAGGAGGCGATAGACAGATGGGTAAGGAGAAAGAGAGAATGACCACTTCTTCTGGGAGAGATGAGGATCCCAGTGCCACCACCCCCGCTGACCAGAAGCTCTCGAGGTGTGCGAGAACACGTGGGCGGACGAAGAGAGAGCAGTGGGAGTAGCAGTGTTATCTGTGGTGATCCATGTTTCCGTCAGTGCCAGAGAAGTCCGAGGGACTGGAGGAGGCATAGGCTGAGATGAACTCTGCCTTGTTGGCTGCAGATCGGCGGTTCCAGAGGCTACCGGAGACCTGGAACTCCACGTGGGTCGTGCGCGCTGGGACCACCAGATTAGGGTGGCCGCGGCCACGCGGTGTGGACAAGCCTGTATGGTCTGTGCAGAGAGGAGAGAAACAGGGATAGATAGACACATAGTTGACAGGCTACAGAAGAGGCTACGCTAATGCAAAGGAGATTGAGAAAGGAGCTGTTACCGGAGAGTCAAGTCTAGGACCATAAGACTCCTTAACAACTTCCACACCCAAGCCATAAGACTGCTGAACAATTTATCAAAAGTTTTAGAACACACTGCTCATTCCAAGGGTTTTCTTTTATTTTTACTGTTTTATATTGTAGAATAATAGTGAAGACATCGGAATTATGAAATAACATATGAATCATATAGTAACCAAAAATGTTATTAATGCATTATATTTTATATTTGAGATTCTTCAAATAGCCACCCTTTGCCTTGATTTTAACATTGCACATATTTGGTATTATCTCGTTATTGTTATGTTATTACCTTGTTACTATTGTTACTTGTTACTTTACTTTAGGTTATTTAGTAAATATTTTCTTAACTCTATTTCTTGAACTGTATTGTTGGTTAAGGGCTTGTAAGTAAGCATTTCACGGTAAGGTCCACACCTGTTGTATTCGGAGCATGTGACAAATAGCATTTGATTTAATTTGAATGTGAACCCGTCATGCAGGAAGGACAGGAATAAGACATTTTTGGAATAATGTGTTGACGAGCCTCTGACACGTAATCTCTGTGGAAGCGTCAGGGTCACTTCAATGATGTTTGATTGACAAGGAACAGAAGAAAGAATATTGAATCTTCTCTTTCTCGTCCTGTTTCTTCTTCACATCACTCTCTCTCTCTCTTTCTCTCTCTCTCACTCTCTCTCTCAGACTTTAAAATGGTGCTGTCAGCAGCACTCGGTTCATTCTGGACACAGTAGGCAACAACATTGCCACCTGAATAGGTGTTCTAAAACATGGTTTTTATTACTAAATACCATACAAAAGAAAAAAAGCATAATCAATTAGGCTGATTTATATATTTTTTACAGTAAAGTGTCAACAAATGTCTCTGGGGGGGGGGGATAATTCTCTGGCCAGATATTAGCTGGTTGTGCATAATGTGTGCATTCTGATGAGGTCTAAATCATTCGAGCAGCAGTGGAAGCACAGCAGAAGAGGGTGACATTTCTCTGACCTTCAGCCACACAACGACCAATACACTAAGATGAAGAAAAGAGAAGGGACTGCTAATGAGGTTGAGAGTGAGAGGAATGGCTCCCCAAGGCTACAATCCTCAGGTCCTTCTCAGTAGTCATTGTATGCAGGAAGTGAATAGCAGTAAATCACCATTCCAGTCCAATGTGAGTGCTTTGTTAATATGAGTTCCAGTGCCTTGTTAATATAATTTTCAGTGCCTTGTTTATATGAGTTCCAGTGCCTTGTTTATATGAGTTCCAGTGCCTTGTTAATATGAGTTCCAGTGCCTTGTTAATATGAGTTCTACTGCCTTGTTAGTATCAGTTCCAGTGCCTTGTTAATATCATTTCCAGGGCCTTGTTAATATGAGTTCCAGTGCCTTGTTAATATGAGTTCTACTGCCTTGTTAGTATCAGTTCCAGTGCCTTGTTAATATCATTTCCAGTGCCTTGTTAATATCATTTCCCGTGCCCTGTTAATATGAGTTCCCGTGCCTTGTTAATATGAGTTCCTGTGCCTTGTTAATATGAGTTCTACTGCCTTGTTAATATGAGTTCCCGTGCCTTGTTAATATGAGTTCTACTGCCTTGTTAATATGAGTTCTACTGCCTTATTAATATGAGTTCTACTGCCTTGTTAATATGAGTTCTACTGCCTTGTTAATATGAGTTCCCGTGCCTTGTTAATATGAGTTCTACTGCCTTGTTAATATGAGTTCTACTGCCTTGTTAATATGAGTTCCCATGCCTTGTTAATATGAGTTCTACTGCCTTGTTAATATGAGTTCTACTGCCTTGTTAATATGAGTTCTACTGCCTTGTTAATATGAGTTCCTGTGCCTTGTTAATATGAGTTCTACTGCCTTGTTAATATCAGTTCCCTTGCCTTGTTAATATGAGTTCTACTGCCTTGTTAATATGAGTTCCTTTGCCTTGTTAATATGAGTTCCAGTGCCTTGTTAATATCATTTCCAGGGCCTTGTTAATATGAGTTCCTTTGCCTTGTTAATATGAGTTCTGCTGCCTTGTTAATATGAGTTCCAGTGCCTTGTTAATATGAGTTCCAGTGCCTTGTTAATATGAGTTCTACTGCCTTGTTAATATGAGTTCCTTTGCCTTGTTAATATGAGTTCTACTGCCTTGTTAATATGAGTTCCTTTGCCTTGTTAATATGAGTTCTACTGCCTTGTTAATATGAGTTCCTGTGCCTTGTTAATATGAGTTCTACTGCCTTGTTAATATGAGTTCTACTGCCTTGTTAATATGAGTTCTACTGCCTTGTTAATATGAGTAGTATTTGCTGGAACACGTATCATGCCCACTTATTTTAGTACATCTAGGCCCATATTCAAAGAGTGTCTAGGATCAAGTTCTCCTTGTCCATATAACCTTAATCATTACGATCTAAAATACAAAACTGATCCTAGATCATCACTGCTACTCAGACACTCAATGACTACTGGCCCGGGTATTTTAGTTTATGACAGGTATGTGATAACAAAAAAGTTATTATTAAATTATCGTTTGGAATATCATTAGGAAAAAATTGGTAAATGCAATGAACATGTCAAAACTTGTTCTCTATATAATTTGGATCTGAGTTACAGTTGATTTGATTTGAATGTGAACCCATCATGCAGGAAGGACAGGAATAAGGCATTGTTGGAATAATGTGTTGACGAGCCTCTGACACGTAATCTCTGTGGAAGCGTCAGGGTCATGATTGATTGACAAGGAACAGAAGAAAGAATATTGAGGCACTGGAACTGATGTACAGTATGTTTATGTTCCATGAAAGAAATCACGTTCAGATAAAAACACCTTTGACATTCACACCACCTACTGTCCCTTTTCATTTACTTTGTCATCCATACTAGCAGTCAATGTACAGGCTGTGCCTGATCTGTAGTAGTAGTCAATTAGTCAATGTACAGACTGTGCCTGATCTGTAGTAGTAGTCAATGTACAGGCTGTGCCTGATCTGTAGTAGTAGTTAAGGTACAGGCTGTGCCTGATCTGTAGTAGTAGTCACAGGTAGACTAGAGCCTGATCTGTAGTAGTAGTCAATGTACAGGCTGTGCCTGATCTGTAGTAGTAGTCAATGTACAGACTGTGCCTGATCTGTAGTAGTAGTCAATGGACAGGCTGTGCCTGATCTGTAGTAGTAGTCAATGTACAGGCTGTGCCTGATCTGTAGTAGTAGTCAATGGACAGGCTGTGCCTGATCTGTAGTAGTAGTCAATGTACAGACTGTGCCTGGTCTGTAGTAGTAGTCAATGTACAGGCTGTGCCTGATCTGTAGTAGTAGTTAATGGAGAGGCTGTGCCTGTCGAATGCTGTTGCAATTGTTTAGTCCTCATATCCAATTTATCATCATTAAGAGGTCCGCTGGCTGGCTGGAAGGAGAGAGGCGTCACACCACATAGGAAACCTTCCATTCCAATTGTGCTGAAACCAAAATGTTAACAGGTTTCGCCAACAGAGGGCTGCCTTGCTTCTAGACCTTAGGAAACTTTGCAGTATTTAGTTTTTTTATGTATTATTTCTTACATTCTTAGCTCAGAAAATGTTAAGTGTTATTACACACAGCCAGGAAGAACTATTGGATATCAGAGCAAGGTCAAGTTACCAGCACAACGACTTGGAATATGACTTTACCGAAGCGGATCCATAGTCCTGAACCACCCAGGGCAATTTGAACTGATTCCAGAGGCTGACACAAAACAACGCCTCCGGAGAAGAGGTAGACGGAGCAGTCTTCTGGTCAGACTTCTGTTGCGCACACACTACCCACCGCTTCCGAGTATATTTCTCTCTAATGTCAAGTCTCTAGATAACAAGGTAGACAAAATTAGGACAAGGGTTGCTTTCCAGAGAGACATCAGGGATTGTAACACACTCTATTTCACAGAAACATGGCTCTCTTGGGATATGCTGTCGGAGTCGGTACAGCCACCTGGGTTATTTTTGCGTCGCGCCAACAGGAATGAACATCTCGTTGGGAAGAATAAGGGCAGGGGTGTATGTTTCAGGGGTGTACGTTTTCACTCAGGGCGTAATTGTAACAACATACAGGTTCTGATGGCGCCGGTGAGTAGGGCTGCCGTCTTATCGGCCCTCAAACAATCATTTATTATTATTTTGTAACTTGTTTTGTACATAATTTTTCTCCTACCGTCTTCTATGACCGAAAAGAGCTTTTAAACATCATATCCGGGAATGCTCACCTCAAACTGGACTAAGAGTTTTTCTTCAATCAGTCGGACGCAAGGGATATTATGTTGACACCCCACCACCCCCGCACTACAGAAGGCAAAAGATCAGGTGTTCTGTGATCAGGGTGCCCTCCTCTGCTAGCTAACATTTAATCACTAGAAAATAAATGGGACTAACTGAAAGCACCTATATCCTACCAACAGGACATTAAAAACTGTAATATTTTATGCTTCACCGAGTCTTGGATGAACGACGACATTAAGAAAATAGAGCTGGCAGGTTATACACTCTATCGGCAAGACAGAACAGCAGCCTCTGGTAAAACACGGGGCGGGGGCCTATGCATTTATGTAAACAACAGTTGGTGCAAAATATCTAAGGAAGTCTGGAAGTTTTGCTCTCCGGAGGTGGAGAATCTTATGATAAGCTGCAGACCTCACTATTTACCCAGAGATGTTTCTTCAGTTCTTTTCGTAACTGTCTATATACCACCACAGAGCGAGGTTGGAGCTAAAACCGCACTAAATGAGCTGTATTCCGCCATAAGCAAACAGGAAACGCTCATCCAGAGGCAGCGTTCCTAGTGGCCGGTGACGTTAATGCAGGGAAACTTAAATCAACAGAGGTACTCCACATACAAAGCTCTCCCTCACCCTCCATTTGGTAAATCTGGACCACACGCAGATTCTCCTGATTCCTGCTTACAAAAACTAAAGCAAGAAGCACCAGTGACTCGGTCTGTAAAAAAGTGTTCAGATGAAGCAGATGCTAAACTACAGGACTGTTTTGTTTGCACAGACTGGAATATGTTCCTGGGATTCTTCCGATGGCATTGAGGAGTACATTAGTCATTGGCTTCATCAATAAGTGCATCAAGGACGCCATCCCCACAGTGACTGTACGTACATACCCCAACCAGAAGCCATGGATTACAGGCAACATTCGCACTGAGCTAAATGGTAAAGCTGCCACTTTCAAGGAGCGGGACCCGGAAACTTATAAGACATCCCGCTATGCCCTCCGACGAACCATCAAACAGGTAAAGTGTCAATACTGGACTAAGATCGAATCGTACTACACTCGTTGGATGTGGCAGGGCTTGCAAACTATTACAGACTACAAAGGGAAGCACAGCCGAGAGCTGCCCAGTGTCACAAGCCTACCGGATGAGCTAAATAACTTCTATGCTCGCGTCGAGGCAAGTAACACTGAAAGATGCATTCCGGACGACTGTGTGATCAAGCTCTCAGCAGCCGATGTGAGTAAAACCTTTAAACAGGTCATCATTCACAAGGCCGCAGGGCCAGAAGGATTACCAGGACGTGTACTTAGAGCATGCGCTGACCAACTGGCAAGTATCTTCACTGACATTTTCAACCTCTCCCGGTCTGAGTCTGTAATACATACGTTTCAAGCAGAACTCCAAAGTTCCTGTGCTCAAGAATACTAAGGCCTAAATGACTACTGACCCATAGCACTCACGTCTGTAGCCATGAAATGCTTTGAAAGGCTAGTCATGGCTCACATCAACACCATTATCCCATTATCCCTAGACCCACTACAATTTGCATACCGCCCAAACAGATCCACAGATGATGTGATCTCTATTGCACTCCACACTGCCCTTTCCCACCTGGACAAAAGGAACACCTATGTGAAAATGCTATTCACTACAACTCAGCATTCAACACCATAGTACCCTCAAACTAAACAGCTCCCTGTTTAGGGACTAAACAGCTCCCTCTGCAACTGGATCCTGGACATCCTGACGGGCAAAATAATAAAAATCTCTCCCTCAACGTGATCAAGACGAAGGAGTTTAATGTGGACTACAGGAAAAACTGGACTGAGCACTCCCCCATTCTCATCAACGGGGCTGTAGTGGAGCAGGTTGATAGCTTGAGTTCCTTGCCGTCCACATCAACAACAAACTAAAATGGTCCAAGCACACCAAGACAGTCATGAAGAGGCCACGACAAAACCTATTCCCCCTCAGGTGACTGAAAAGATTTGGCATGGGTCCTCAGATATTCAAAATATTTTACAGCTGTATCATTGAGAGCATCCTCGCGGGTTGCATCACTGCCTGGTATGGCAACTGCTCTGCCTCCGACTGTCAGGCACTACAAAGGGTAATACGTACAGCCCACACCTGTTGTATTCGGCACATGTGACAAATACAATTTTATTAGATTTTTGATTTGATTTGATTTCTGGCATTATCTCCCAAGGGAATACTCCTCGGTTATTGTCACAGCCATGTATATCCCTCCTCAGGCCCGTACCACAACGGCCCTCAAGGAACTTCACTAGACTTTATGCAAACTGGAAACCATATATCCTGAGGCTGCATTTATCGTAGCTGGATAGTTTAACAAAGCACATTTGAGGACAAGGCTACCTAAATTCTGTCAGCATATTGATTGTAGTACCCGGGCTGGCAAAACACTGGATCACTGCTACTCTAACTTCTGCGATGCATACAAGGCCCTCCCCTCGCTCCTTTCGGCAAATCTGACCACAACTCCATTTTACCCATCCCTCCCAAAGGTAGAAACTCAAACAGAATGTACTCGTGCTAAGGACTATTCAATGCTGCTCTGACCAACCAGAATCCAAGACTTATATGCTGATTCGGTGAGTGGGTTTATAAGGAAATGCATAGGAGATGTTGTACCTACTGTGACTATTAAAACCTACCCTAACCTTAAATTGTACATAGATGACGGCATTTGCGCAAAACTGAAAGCGCGAACCACTGCATTTAACCATGAAAATGTGACTGGGAATATGGCTGAATACAAACAGTGTCGTTATTCCCTACGTAAGGCAATCAAACAAGCAACATGTCAGTATAGAGACATGTAATAAACTCAGCAAAAACAGAAATGTCCTCTCACAAGCAACTACATTTATAAATATTTGTATGAACATAACACGTTTCAACAATTGAGAAACTGAACAAGTTACACAGACATGTGACTAACAGAAATTGAATAATGTGTCCCTGATCCAAGTGGGGGGTCAAAATCAAAAGTAACAGTCAGTATCTGGTGTGGCCACAAGCTGCAATAAGTACTGCAGGGCATCTCCTCCTCATGAACTAAACCACATGTGCCAGTTCTTGCTGTGAGATGTTACCCCACTCTTCCACCAAAGGCACTGCAATTTTCTGAACATTTCTGGGGGAAATGGGCCCTAGCCCTCACCCTCCGATCCAACAGGTTCCAGACGTGCTCAATGGAACGGAGATCTGGCTCTCCCAGAGGCCATGGCAGAACACTGACATTCCTGTCTTGCGGGAAATCATGCACAGAACGAGCAGTATGGCTGGTTGCACTGTAATGCTGGAGGGTCATGCCAGGATGAGCCTGCAGGAAGTGTACCACGTGGGAGGAGGATGTCTTCCTGTAACGCACAGCTTTGATTGCCTGCAATGACAACAAGCTCAGTCCAATGATGTGACACACCGCCCAGACCATGACGGACCCTCCACCTCAAAATCCATCCCGCTTCAGAGTACTGTACAGGCCTCTGTAAAGCTCATTCCTTGTAAAGCCTATTCCTTCGACGATAAATTCAAATCCAACCATCACCCCTGGTGAGGCAAAACCGCAACCCGTCAGTGAAGAGCACTTTTGCTAGTCCTGTCTGGTCCAGCGACGGTGGGTTTGTGCCCATAGGCGACATGGTTGCCGGTGATGTCTTGTGAGGACCTGCCTTACAACAGGCCTACAAGCCCTCAGTCCAGCCGCCTCAGCCTATTGCAGACAGTCTGAGCACTGATGGAAGGATTTTGCGTTCCTGGTGTAACTTGGGCAGTTGTTGTTGCCATCCTGTACCTGTCCGGCAGGTGTGATGCTTAGGATGTACCCGATCCAGTGCAGGTGTTGATACACGCGGTCTGCCACTGCGAGGACGATCAGCTGTCCGTCCTGTCTCCTGTAGTGCTGTCTTAGGCGTCTCACAGTACGGACATTGCAATTTATTGCCCTGGCCACATCTGTCTTCATGCCTTCTTGCAGCATGCCTAAGGCACGTTCACACAGATGAGCAGGAACCCTGGGCATCTTTCTTTTGGTGTTTTTCAGGTTCAGTAGAAAGGCCTCTTAGTGTCCTAAGTTTTCATAACTGTGACTATAATTGCCTACCCTCTGTAAGCTTATAGTGTCTTAACGATCGTTCTACAGGTGCGTGTTCATTAATGATTTATGGTTCATTGAACAAGCATGGGAAACAGTGTTCAAACCCTTTACAATGAAGATCTATGAAATTATTTGAATTTTTACAAATTATCTTTTTGAAAGACAGGTCCTGAGAATGGGACGTTTTTTTTTGCTGAGTTTATATAACGAAATGAATATGCCTCACGTGTTACAGTATATTCAATGGGCTTTATTTGTCGATAAATAGCTTACATAACTATCCATACAAATATCCTTTACTGCGCCAATGGTTTTCCTCTGAAAGAAAATCCTTGTCCTTACGCTCCACAAAGTAATTGTGTGTTGGTGCATGGGTTTTGCAAAATAAGGGCATCATTTGAACAATATGTTATGTTATGTGCTTGAATTTGAATTTCAAAAGCTGTGTGAATAATTTGTCCTTGGATTTCAAAACTATATTCATGCGCCTTGAAAGAAATATAAAAGTCAGTGAAACATACAGCATTTTGCACAGTTAAACAGTTACTGTATTTGCCAACACTGTAAAATAAAGCGTATCCACTTCGCTATTTACCTTGGTAACAACTTCTCCCTACCAACCCCTAACTGCTTCCCCATTGATTGGAATACAGTGGGGGGAGGGGGACTGTTGAGGGTGGCTGCAAGGAGCAGTGGGACCATGCATTACCATGGAAACCATCTGTCTCATGTGCTGCGATTCATGTTTAAGTACAATGGTCCCCAGAGCCCGGCTTGGTCAGCCTAGACTCCATCCTGCTCTCCATGGTTACAGACACCAGGTCTCCTTCTAATGAGTGCCAGTGTCAGCAGAGATGTGGTAGACCAGGCCCCACATGTCATAGCAGAAACTAATTCCATCTGAGAAAGGGCTAGGAAGGACATACTGTACTTCAATTTCACTTCCCAGGCACATATTACACTGAGAGGTAAAGGAATGGTTTTCTAGGGAGGGGATCATCTGTGACTCCCCCTCCTCCCCCTCTCCTCCTCCCCCTCCTCCCCCTCTCCTCCCCATTCTCCCCCTTTCAGACCTCCTCCTCCCCTCTCCCCCTCCGCTCCCCCTCCTGCCCTCCCCTCTTCTCCCCTCCCCTCTCCTCTCCTCTCTTCCCCTGTACTCCCCTCTCCCATTACTGCAGCCACAGCTAGAGACATGTCAAGGTTTTCCTCCAACTTTTCTATGCATAGTGGAGGCTCCATTCAAACTTGTTCTAGGACTGCAGTATTGTATTGAGGCAGTTGCCAGGTCTTTTTCTACAGCAACAGTGCTTTGGAGAAGAGACATGTAATATCGCCTGAGAAATAATGTTAAAAAATGTATTGATTGTGAGTTTTGTAAAGAGAGAACAGGGGGCTATGTGCTTTTTGTAGATCCGAGAGTATAAGTTAATGTCTTGTTCCAAGTAAAAGGCTATATTTTCTGTCAACTGCTTCTTGTGAAAGAAGAATACTTTTGTTCAAAAACAGTTGTGTGCTCGCACTTTATTGTCATGAGCAATTATACTGAACAAAAATATAAACGCAACATGCAACAATTTCATTGATTTTACTGAGTTACAGTTCAGACGAGGAAATCAGTCGATTGAAATTGTGACGTCTGTTTCCAACTCACACTCTCAAACACATAGATCCCCCTGAACGCAGCTCACTTCCCAGCCCACTTTCCAGCTCACACTCTCAAACACATAGATCCCCTGAACGCAGCTGAGTCTCCAGATCCCATTCACCTGAATTCTGATCACCTGTTCACACACCTGTATGTTATCACACACTATTTAGTTCAGTTATTTGCACCCCATCACTGTGAGGTATTATTTGTTTTGTGGCACACTTCCATTTGGAGCGATGGGTTTCCTGTCATTTAATCCTCCCGTGTATGATAGTTTTTGCCTGCCTTCCTGTTAGCAACCTATTGTCTGGTTTCCCGGAGGACGTTACTAGCATTTTCCCTGACTTTACTGTTTCCTTTTTGGACCCCCTGTGTATGACCTTCTGCCTGCCCCTGGACGCAGCTACCTGCCTCCTCCTGTGGTCCTTTATAAATAACCACCTGCTGCGCCCTGCGCTTGAAACCAACTCTCTGTCTCCCATCGTGTTCACTACAGAAATAAATGAATTAAACCCTATTCCATGGATTTCACATGACTGGGAATACAGAAATGCATATTTGGTCACAGATACCTTAAACATAATGGGCCTCAGGATCTTGTCACAGTCTTTGTGCATTCAAATTGACATCAATAAAATTAAATTGGGTTCGTTGTCTGTAGCTTATGCCTGCCCATTCCATAACCCCATCGCCACCATGGGGTGCTCTGTTCACAATGTTGACATCAGCAAACCGCTCACCCACAAAGACGCCATACACGTGGTCTGCGCCTGTGAGGCCGGTTGTATGTACTGACAAATTCTCTAAAACAACATTGAAGGTGGCTTTTTGTAGAGAAATTAACATTTAATTCCTGCCCACCAGGCTCCCTCAAAACTTGAGACATCTGTGGAATTGTGATAAAACTACACATTTAGGGTGGCCTTTTTTGTACCCAGCACAAGGTGCAACCTTCAAAATTGTGGGTGAAAAAGAGGAAGGTGATAAGGTTTGAGTTGAGAGGTGAACCGCTTGACATAGAAACACTGGTTTTGAAAGGGTTTTTTAAATTATGTTTATTAATTATGACATTCTGAAAAATATGATTAACATTGCATGCACCCATGACGCCACTAGGTCATTTGGCTGCAGGAAAGAGCTACTGGGCAAACACAAGTTAACTGTCTCTTTAGACGTATCTACCATGGCGCCCCCCATCTTAGGTGTGTTTGATGCACTTACAGCACCTTCCATTTGCATGACCAATCCAACACAGAGCTCTCTACCATCGCTGGCTCATCTAATTGTTGCAAGCTGCCTGGTCCATTGAGAAATTAATTGACCTTGATTGTACTGTATATCATCTGTCTTGGTAGCAAGAACATCTTCTGTGGTTGCTGTAATTGGTGTACCAATGCAAATCAAGACCCAAGGTTGAACCTTTAACAAGTCAGACCACTTCCACTTTATCAATAATATATCCCATTTAGCAGGCAGCTTTTGTCCAGCGACTTACAAGTCGGCTGGGGCCACTAAGCGGGAATCGAACCCACGACGCTTGGCGTTGCAAGCGCCATGCTCTACCGACTG
The DNA here is from genome assembly GCF_036934945.1 of Oncorhynchus masou masou. Classification (NCBI taxonomy): domain Eukaryota; kingdom Metazoa; phylum Chordata; class Actinopteri; order Salmoniformes; family Salmonidae; genus Oncorhynchus; species Oncorhynchus masou. The sequence goes on from NC_088224.1 coordinate 11,526,377, forward strand.
AGCCACACAGGACCCATATCAAGATAGAGACGGAAACCCACGGTAATTGTAACTGCACTGCAGCATGGAACTGTAAATCCACTGGTAGGGCTCCTAAAATATTAGGCAGTCGTTCGTTTGCCCCACCATAGCCTGTAGGCCTATCTCAAATAGCTCCAGGCATGTATTCGTACAAACCAGAAGAATAACTGTCAAAAAAGCAGATACATTTTCGCCAACAGCACCCGTCATTCCAATCATGTGTTCCTCTAGAATGTCCAGTGGGATGCCAAGATGTTGTCACTGTTTGTTTGTTTTTGTAGTTCTTCGGAGCAATTTCACTGGCGAATCACAATGTCAGAACAGCTTTTCCCCTGCCACTGAGGCTACACACAATTGAACAAGCCCAGATTGAAAAATGGGACCCCACGCATACTATGAATTTATATAGGTTATGAATGATATGGGTTATGAATGACATGGGTTATGAATGACATGGGTGAATGAATCATACAGGAAGAAAAATGTCAATTCCTCAGGTGATTTTGGATGTGTAAAAAAAAAAAAAAAAGGAAGTTTTGTGTGCCTGGTATGGAGGTCAATGTTTTTTATTGGTTTTATATTGTTTATACTGCTGTTGATATTGTTCTCCCTTTCTGCTTTGTTGTGTTTCCTCTTTTTAATCTTAAAAGTGTTAGATGAGCCATGGGCGGCAAGGGTAGCCTAGTGGTTAGAGCGTTGGACTAGTAATTGAAAGGTTGCAAAGTTTGAATCCCCAAGCTGACAAGGTACAAATCTGTTGTTCTGTCCCTGAACAGGCAGTTAACCCACTGTTCCTAGGCTGTCATTGAAAATAAAAATTTGTTCTTAACTGACTTGCCTAGTAAATAAAATTAAAATGCACTTTAAATAAACTGTGACTTTACTTTAAATCTACAAAAAAAAATGTACGTAAAAAAATTCTGTTATAAAGTAAGTGTCATCATGCGGAATCCTAACTGTGATCCAACATTTATCTTACAATATTCCATGTTTGTGTCAACCGAGAACCTCACAGAATTATTTCACAGTGCAGGTCCCCTGTCTCCTGTGATGCTTGTCGAAGCCACTATACTTAACTGCTGAGGTTCAGGATAATAATAATATTAATAATATGTATTACTTTTTTTTATAGCACTTTTCATAGAATCTCAAAAACAAACAAGCAAAATATCATGACAGGTCCACCAACAGAGGCCAAGTCTTTGAAATTTGCATCCTACAAAGATAGAGAGGGTCAGTTTATGGCTTGAGTGGAGAGAGCTGGTCAGAAGATGGTAGATGATAGTGACGGAGTCTGCTAATGATCTTGTAGAGGGGGCCTCTGAGACAGCCTGACTCTTATAGCCACTGGACTTGTCCTCTTCCACTGTGTGTAACACCACTTGATGTGTGATCCCTCAGCAAGCTCAGAGTGGCAGAAAGCTCAACACTCAAAGTTCAGAATAGTAGCCAGTCGTCCTCACTGCAGGCCCTCTGCCTCAGCACTGCTGTATTCCTCTGTCTCCCATTCCTCTTACGCTTCAGGCGACTCTGAAATGATGTTCTCAAAAGATCAAGAATTGGCAGCCAGGCAGACCAAAAAGATGGTACTGTATCCAGATGCATTTTTTTTAAACAAAAGCTATCAAGCCAAGCTGAGCAATTTTTAAGAAGTAATCAACATTGCTACCTAAACGTGGAATCACTTTGGACAACCACACCAGACAGAGTTGTTGTCTAAAGTAATCACAATTCAAAAAAGTCCCAATTCATTAAAAAATTACATTTTTCTTAGGGGAAATTAAATATTCAACATTGCTACCAGGTTGTTACCCTAAACCTGGAAACATTTTGGAGCACCATACCCATACAAGTCAATGTTCTTGACTAAAGCAAGCACAATTCAGAGAGTTTTCATGGAAACATACTAGAATACAAATATTCATCATTACCTATAACTAAACTCAGGAAGTATTTTGCAGAACTTATACGACAACGTAAACCAGACAATGGTGTTGTTTTAGCACCATTCAGATAGCTACAAAGTTCAAAGAAATGTGCCTCTATAGAGCATGAACTATACAGTGTAGAGGCTATAGTATGTAAAGTGACTCGCAGAGAAATCAGCCATCTGAAGGTTAATTGGGGCGTTCTCGTGCTCCGCCTTGCGTCCAATGGCATTTCATCATCACATTATGAGTGCATTACCATAGACATCCCACCAGCCATTAGACAGAGTCATTTGAGCCATTTAATTGAGCACCTTAGTTTAGCGAGAGAATAACTTTTGCAATGGTGTTTTTATTATAGCCGGCACTCTTTGCCAATCAGCTAAAGGTCACTAGGCTAACAGTCTTGCAGCGCCGCGGAGAGACTCATGTGCCGCGTTCTGCAAATGGGGCACGCATTGAAACTTGACTGGTTTCCATTTCAGGGCGAAATGAATGCCCCTCGACAATGTCTGGGTGAGTTTTGGACAGAAATTAAATCACAAAATGGCAAGGTCTGAAGACTTTGAGTTTACTTGACTGTGACAGAGCTTTTCTAGTCTTTTCTTGAATATAATAAAAACACAAAGCTACCTAGTGCAGCGCTTGGCTTGGATAAAATCAAATCACTTGCTGCGGCCCATTCTTTTCCTTGAGGCCCCCCACACCGACCATGTTTTTCCTTGAGGTCCCCCACACCGGCCCATTCTTTTCCTTGAGGCCCCCCCCACACATTCTTTTCCTTGAGGCCCCCCACCAGCCCATTCTTTTCATGAGGCCCCCACACCAGCTCATTCTTTTCATTGAGCCCCCCACACCGGCCTACTCTTTTCCTTTGAGGCCCCCAACACCGGCCCATTCTTTCCTTGGAGGCCCCCACACCGGCCATGTTTTTCCTTGAGGCCCCCCACACCAGCCCATTCTTTTCATTGAGGCCCCCCCACACCGGCCCATTCTTTCCCTTGAGGCCCCCCCACACCGGCCCCTTTCTTCCTTGAGGACCTCCCACACCGGCCCGTTCTTTTCCTTGAGGCCCCCCACACCGCCGTTCTTTTCCTTGAGGCCCCCCACACCCCCATTCTTTTCCTGAGGCCCCCAACACCGGCCCATTCTTTCCTTGAGGCCCCCCCCACACCGGCCCATTCTTTTCCTTGAGGCCCCCCAACACCGGCCCATATCTTTTCCTTGGAGGCCCCCCCACACCGACTCATGTTTTTCCTTGAGGCCCCCCCACACCAGCCCATTCTTTCCTTGAGGCCCCCAACACGCTCCATTCTTTTCCTTGAGGCCCCCCCACACCGGCCCATTCCTTTCCCTTGAGGCCCCCCACACCAGCCCATTCTTTCCTTGAGGCCCCCAACACCGCCCGGTCTTTTCCTTGAGGCCCCCCACACTGCCCATTCCTTTTCCTTGAGGCCCTCCACACCAGCCCATTCTTTTCATTGAGGCACCCCATGTTTTCCTGAGGCACACTGGCCCATTTTTTCCTTTGAGGCCCCCACACTGGCCCATTCTTTTCCTTGAGGCCCCCCCCACACCAGACCATGTTTTCATTGAGGCCCCCACACACCATGTTTTTCCTTGGCCCACACTTTTTTTCCTTGAGGCCCACCCCACACCGTCCCATTCTTTTCCTTGAGGCCCCCCCACTCTGGCCCATTCTTTTCCTTGAGGGCCCACCCACACCGTCCCATTTTTTTCCTTGGAGGCCCACCCACACCGGCCCATTCTTTTCCTTGAGGCCCACCCACACCGGCCCATTCTTTTCCTTGAGGCCCACCCACACCGGCCCATTCTTTTCCTTGGAGGCCCCCACACCGGCCCATTCTTTTCCTTGAGGGGCCCCCCCACACCGGCCCATTCTTTTCCTGAGGCCCCCAACACCGGCCCATTCTTTTCCTTGAGACCATTATTAGATTGGTCCCATTAGAGATAAAGTTGGACCAGCCCATCTGGCATTTGCCCGAACTGGAGTTTGGCCAGTATGGCATTTACGTCTCAGACTGATAAGAGGGTTTGTGTTCCTCTTTGACATGTTGCACAGGATAACCACTTGGGAATGACTGGCACACTCACCTGGGAGAGAGGAGACGGGTTCCCTTCTTCATTGCACAAGATCCCTTTGTTGTATCCTCTTGCACAAAGGGTACCTATGGGATATTTCACAATTTCAGGCCTCCATTTTAATTTTAATTTTTGAATGTTTTATTTTACCTTTTATTTAACTAGGCAAGTCAGTTAACTTATTTTCAATGACGGCCTCGGAACAGTGGGTCAATTGCCTTGTTCAGGGGCAGAACAACAGATCTTTACATTGTCAGCTCGAGGATTCGATCTGGCAACCTTTCGGTTACTAGGCCAATGCTAGGCCACTAGGCTACCTGCCGCCCCTGAATGGACCCTCAAAAGCAATCTTTGTATATCCAGAGAAGCTTTCATGTCAATTATGCAAGGACAGACAAGGACAGATAGGAGACAGAGAGGGACAGAGAGGGACAGTCCACATGGTCGTGCTGCTGCTGCAGTTTCAACTGTTCTGCTTGCGGCTATGGAACCATGACCTGTTCACCGGACGTGCTACCTTGTCCCGGACCTGCTCTTTTGGACTTTCTCTCTACCACACCTGCTGTCTCTAACTCTGAATGATCAACTATGAAAAGCCAACTGACATTTACTCCTGAGGTGCTGACCTGTTGCACCCTCTACTACCCCTGTGATTATTTTTATTTGACCCTGCTGGTCATCTATGAACTTTTGAACATATTGGCGTGCCGGGTGGCGATTATAACAGTACATGGCCAAGAGAGCCTGGTTCCTCTCTAGGTTTCTTCCAGATTCCTGCCTTTCTTAGGAGTTTTTCCTAGCCGCCGTGCTTCTACATTTGCATTGCTTGCTGTTTGGGGTTTTAGGCTGGGCTTCTGCATAGAACTTTGTGACATCAGCCGATGTAATAGAGGAACAGAGGAGACAGAGAGGGTATAGAGGGAGACAGAGAGGGACAGGAAGAGATAGGAAAGGTCTAGAGAGGGACAGAGAGGGACAGAGAGGAGAAAGAAAGGAGACAGAGAGGGTCTTAGAGGGACAGGAAGGAGATAGGAAAGGTTCAGAGAGGGACTGAGAGGGACAGAGAGGGACAGAGGGAGAGAGAAAGAGAGGAGACAGAGAAGGGCAGAGAGGGAACAGGAAGGGAGACAGGGAAGGACAGAGAGGAGACAGAGAGGGACAGGGAGGAGACAGAGAGGGACAGAGAGGACAGAGAGGACAGAGAGGGACAGGAGGAGACAGAGAGGACAGAGAGGGACAGGATGGAGAGAGGGACAGGGAGGAAACAGAGAGGGACAGAGTAGAAGTCCCTGTACGACCTCCGCAGTCATCAATCGAGCAAACACAATATGTGACTCACCACTCTGATATGGTCTCATGTAGCAACATTTGAGACTCAGAGCTACAAAATGGTATATCATATACTGCATTTGAGGAAACAATGGGGAAGTAATTCTGCTTTGAAAGTTGATCAACTTGTACATTTTGAAAAAATATATTTTAATGTTTTAGTACTACTATTGAGAGCCCTTTCTTTGTCTACACCCATTCAGCATTGTTCACAACCTCTTAAGCCTTAGCCCCACCCATATTTTTAAGGGTTGATCCAACTGTTCTGTAATAACTTGCCAGCTACCTGTCAGGATTTGGCCAGGGTTGTTCCGGGTTTTTTCACTAGATGCCCCCATTTGTGCTTTTTGACCTTATGTTTTTTCCCTTGATCCCCATTATTTTTGCACCTGTGCCTCGTTTCCTGATTTATATTTAAACCCTTTGTTTCCCCAGTTCTGTGCTCTGTGTTTGTATGTTAGCACCCAGCCCTAGTGTTCTGTGTGCTCTTGTCGATTCCGGTGACGCTCTGTGGAATTCTGTTTTTTTTGTTCATTTTTGCAGAGTATCTCTGAGGCTTTTTTGTGCTTTACCTTCCACCTTTTGGATTTGCCATTTTTTGTATTTGAAGGGACTTTACTTTATTAAATACACTGGCCTAAGTACTGCTGTGTCTGCCTCATCTTCTGGGTTCTGCTGACTATTCGTGGCTCAGTTGATTAAGTGACTGTTTCTCACCTGGAGACCCAGGTTCGTAACCGGGTCCTGACAGAAACACAGAGCCAAAAATGAACCCAGAGGCACCAGTTCCCAGGACCTTTTGCCATGCTGTCCCACCACCAGGAGACTGTCCAACGCCACGAAGCCGCCCTGGTTCAGCAAGCAGGCCTTAATGGCTAGACATTCTCATCTTCTGTCGGAGATGCTGACTTCCATTAAGCAAATATCCGATCGACTTACCCCGGCAACAGTTCCCGTCCCAGTACCTCAGATTCACGTACCCATGGCAGTTAACCCCCTGGCTGAACCTCGTCTTCCACCTCCCCAACGGTTCTCAGGTGATCCAAGTGCTTGTAAAGGGTTTCTCACCCAATGTTCTCTCTCCTTTGAGCTGCAACCCTCGTCGTTTCCCACCGACCGGTCTAAGATCGCATATATCATCACCCTGCTGTCGGAAAAAGCCCTGGCCTGGGCTACTGCTGTGTGGGATGCCCATAGTTCCTGCTGTGCCAGCTACTCTGCCTTTGCTGAGGAATTCAAATGAGTGTTTCAAGGCCCAAGCAGTGGTTCTGACTCAGCCAAACAGCTCCTGACTCTCCACCAAGGTTGGCGCAGCGTGATGGACTATGCCATCCAGTTCCGCACGGTGGCAGCAGCAAGTGGCTGGAACAACGAGGCGCTCACGGTGTGCTTTCTGAAAGGCCTTTCCGACATTATCCAAGATGAACTGGCCACTCGGGAACCACCGGACAATCTCGAGTCCCTGATCAAGTTGGCCTCACGCATTGACCAGCGTCTGAGAGAGAGAGAACTCAACCGTAGACCTCTAGCCCCTATCAGTCCCAGCTCCGAGTCCCCACCTTTATCCTCGCTGGCTCCACCGGAACCCATGCAGATTGGACGCATCTCCCAGGCTGAGAGAGACCGCCGGATGAGGAGCGACGCTGTCTATATTGCGGCAAACCGGGCCATTTCCGTTCCACGTGTCCCGGGCTCCAGGGAAACGCTCTGTCCCGTACAGACCGGGGGAACTGTAACCGGAAACATAACCTCCTCCCATCCGTCCAACTCCCGTCTGCTCATTCCAGTCACCCTCTCCTGGGACAACCACAAGCTTCACCTTCAAGCCTTGGTAGACTCTGGAGCCGCAGGTAACTTCATGGATGGTGTCTGGGCGAAGGAGAATGGCGTTCCTCTGAACCTCTAAGTGACCCCATGAGGGTTACTACATTGGATGGAAGCCCTTTGGGATCTGGACTTGTCACTCATGTCACTACCTCCTTGCGACTTTCAGTTTCACAACACCAGGAATTGATGAACTTTCATTTGATCTCCTGTTCCGAGTTCCCTCTCGTCCTTGGATACCCCTGGCTTCACAGCCATAACCCTCACATCGACTGGTCTGTGGGCACTATCAAGCAGTGGGGTCCTACGTGCCAAGCTACTTGTATTTTCCAGAATTCCCAGAGTTCTACTCCCGAGTCTTTAGAATCCATCGACCTGACCCGAGTTCCCGAGTGTTACCATGACCTCAAACTGGTGTTTAGCAAACAGAGGGCCACCATGCTACCACCCCATAGACCTTATGATTGCCCCATCGACCTGTTTCCGGGCACTTGCCCCCCAGGGGTCGGATCTTTTCCCTATCTCCACCCGAACGAGCTGCTATGGATACCTACATCAAGGACGCTCTGGAAGCAGGCCTCATGCGTCCATCCACCTCCCCGGCGGGAGCAGGGTTTTTCTTTGTGGCCAAGAAAGACGGTGGATTACGTCCTTGCATCGACTACCGGGGACTCAATGCCATAACCGTCCGTAACCGTTACCCACTACCCCTTATGGCCACAGCCTTCGAGCTGCTCCAGGAAGCAGTTGTTTTCACTAAGCTTGACCCGCGGAACGCATACCATCTTGTGCGGATCAGACCTGGTGACGAGTGGAAGACGGCTTTCAACACGCCTACTGGTCACTATGAATACTTGGTGATGCCCTTCGGCCTGACCAACGCCCCAGCGGTGTTCCAAGCGCTCATAAACGATGTGCTTAGGGATATGCTTAACATATTTGTGTTCGTTTACTTGGATGACATCCTCATCTTTTCGAGCTCCCTTCAAGAACACACTAAGCATGTCAGACAAGTACTCAAACGCCTCCTAGACAGCCATCTGTACGTTAAGCCGGAAAATGTGAATTCCATTCATCCCGAGTACAATTCCTGGGATTTGTAGTGGAACCCGGTCGAGTCCAAATGGAACCCAGGAAGGTAGGGGCGGTAGCGGATTGGCCCACCCCCAAATCCGTTAAGGAAGTTCAGCGTTTCCTGGGCTTCACAAACTTTTACCGCAAGTTCATCAAGAACTTCAGTTTGGTGGCAGCCCTCTCTCAGCTTTAACCAAGGGTGGCAATGCAAGGTTTTTGTGGGGAAGAGAAGCTGAGACGGCCTTCCAAGGACTCAAGCAGCGCGTCCTTCTCTGCTCCCATCCTGATACTACCGACTACGGATGAACCATTTGTGGTGGAGGTAGACGCATCAGAGGTTGGTGTTGGAGCTGTCCTGTCTCAGAGGGGTGAAGACAAGAAGCTTCATCCGTGCGCTTTCTTCTCACACCGGCTTACCCCGGCTGAGAGGAACTACGATGTGGGGATCGTGAACTCCTAGCGGTTAAGATGGCATTGAAGGAATGGAGACACTGGCTCGAGGGGGCTTCTCACCCGTTTCAAGTGCTTACGGACCACAAAAATCTGGAGTATATCCAGCAGGCGAAGCGGTTGAACTCTAGACAAGCTAGATGGTCTCTTTTCTTCAATCGATTCCAGTTTATCCTCACCTATCGGCCCGGGTCGAAGAATCTCAAACCGGATGCCCTGTCCCGAGTCTACGCTCCTGCCATTCGAGATGACACGGACATGCCTGTCCTTCCTGCTGCTAAGATTGTGGCTCCGATCTCGTGGCAAGTTGAGGATACCGTGAGACGAGCTCAAGCTATCGAACCGGACCCGAAAGGAGGTCCTGCCAATCGGTTGTTTGTCCCCAAGGCAGTGAGGACTCAGGTCCTTCTGTGGGGGCACTCCTCTCGCCTCACCTGTCATTTGGGCGTAGGTCGCACCTTGGAGTTCATCCAGCGTAAGTTCTGGTGGCCTACCATAAGAGAAGACGTTGCCACTTTCGCCAATGCCTGCCCCGTGTGCTGCCAGGGCAAATCTTCTCACCTCCGCCCTCAAGGACTCCTTCACCCTTTACCTGTTCCCCACAGACCCTGGTCCCATATCTCATTGGACTTTATTACTGGACTTCCTCCATCCCATGGCAATACTACTATCCTAGTCATAATCGACAGGTTTTCTAAGGCGGCCAGGTTCGTCCCTCTGAATAAGTTACCTTCTGCCAAGGAAACGGCTGAGTTGGTAATTAATCATGTGTTCCGAGTCTTCGGCATTCCTCAAGATATGGTTTCTGACAGAGGTCCCCAGTTCGCCTCAAGGTTTTGGAAGGCCTTCTGCCAACTCATGGGGGCTTCTGCCAGTCTATCTTCAGGGTACCATCCGGAGTCCAACGGCCAAACAGAGAGGATGAATCAAGAGCTGGAAACCACATGACTCGTGACAACCCGTCCACATGGTCATCCTTTATTGTTTGGGCCGAATACACGCACAACACCTTGCGCTCCTCCTCCACTGGTATGTCCCCGCACGAGTGTCAGTTTGGCTATGCTCCTCCATTGTTCCCGGACCAGGAGGCAGAAGTCAGAGTGCCTTCAGCCTTGAAGTTCGTCAGACGCTGTCGGCTTATGTGGAGGAAGACCCGTCTTAATCTTATGCGTTCCTCACAGAGGTACCAACAACAAGCCAACAGACGTCGCCGTCCCGGGCCTACCCTGCGCCCCGGCCAGAGAGTCTGGCTCTCCACAAGAGACTTACCACTACGGGTGGAGTCTCACAAGCTGTCCCAAAAATACATCGGTCCCTTTAAGGTTGCCAGGAGAGTTAACCCAGTTTCTTATCGCCTACACTTACCCAGATCCCTTAAGATTAATCCCACATTTTACATTTCCTTGTTAAAACCTGTTGTTTTTTCTCCCCTTGTCCCGGCAGACAGACCTCCCCCTCAGCCTCGTGTCATTGGAGGCCAGCCGGCTTATACCGTCCATCGGATACTGGATTCCCGCCGGGTGCAGCGGTCCTGGCAGTATCTGGTGGACTGGGAAGGCTACGGTCCCGAGGAGCGCTCCTGGGTTCCTGCCAAAGACATACTGGACCCTGACCTCATTCGTCAGTTCAGGGCCCTCCACCCCGAGAGAGCTGGTAGGAACGTCAGGAGCCGTTCCTAGGGGGGGGATTCTGTCAGGATTTGGCCAGGGTTGTTCCGGGTTTTTTCACTAGATGCCCCCATTGTGCTTTTTGACCTTATGTTTTTTCCCTTGATCCCCATTATTATTTGCACCTGTGCCTCGTTTTCCCTGATTTATATTTAAACCCTTTGTTTCCCTCAGTTCTGTGCTCTGTGTTTGTATGTTAGCACCCAGCCCTAGTGTTCTGTGTGCTCTTGTCGATTCCGGGTGACGCTCTTGTGGAATTCTGTTTTTTTTGTTTTTGTTCATTTTTTGTGAGTATCTCTTGAGGCTTTTTTGTGCTTTACCTTCCACCTTTTGGATTTGCCATTTGTTGTATTTGAAGGACTTTTT
>NC_088224.1:11537638-11622910 GCF_036934945.1 Oncorhynchus masou masou
CAGTACTATTCCCTTATCCACTAATGTAAGAGGTATTTATTACAGTAATATTCCCTTATCCACTAATGTAAGAGGTATTTATTACAGTAGTAGTCCCTTATCCACTAATGTAAGAGGTATTTATTACAGTAGTCCCTTATCCACTAATGTAAGAGGTATTTATTACTTATCCACTAATGTAAGAGGTATTTATTACAGTAGTATTCCCTTATCCACTAATGTAAGAGGTATTTATTACAGTAGTACTCCCTTATCCACTATTGTAAGAGGTATTTATTACAATAGTACTCCCTTATCCACTAATGTAAGAGGTATTTATTACAGTAGCACTTCCTTATCCACTAATGTAAGAGGTATTTATTACAGTAGTATTAACTTATCCACTAATGTAAGAGGTATTTATTACAGTAGTAGTCCCTTATCCACTAATGTAAGAGGTATTTATTACAGTACTATTCCCTTATCCACTAATGTAAGAGGTATTTATTACAGTAGTATTCCCTTATCCACTAATGTAAGAGGTATTTATTACAGTAGTAGTCCCTTATCCACTAATATAAGAGGTATTTATTACAGTAGAAGTCCCTTATCCACTAATGTAAGAGGTATTTATTACAGTACTATTCCCTTATCCACTAATGTAAGAGGCGTTTATTACAGTACTATTCCCTTATCCACTAATGTAAGAGGTATTGATTACAGTAGTAGTCCCTTATCCACGAATGTAAGAGGTATTTATTACAGTACTATTCCCTTATCCACTAATGTAAGAGGTATTTATTACAGTAGTATTCCCTTATCCACTAACGTAAGAGGCATTTATTACAGTAGTACTCACTTATCCACTAATGTAAGAGGCGTTTATTACAGTAGTATTCCCTTATCCACTAATGTAAGAGGTATTTATTACAGTACTATTCCCTTATCCACTAATGTAAGAGGTATTTATTACAGTAATATTCCCTTATCCACTAATGTAAGAGGCATTTATTACAGTAGTACTCCCTTATCCACTAATGTAAGAGGTATTTATTACAGTAGTAGTCCCTTATCCACTAATGTAAGAGGTGTTTATTACAGTACTATTCCCTTATCCACTAATGTAAGAGGTATTTATTACAGTAGTACTCCCTTATCCACTAACGTAATAGGTATTTATTACAGTAGTATTCCCTTATCCACTAATGTAAGAGGCATTTATTACAGTAGTACCTTATCCACTAATGTAAGAGGTATTTATTACAGTAGTACTCCCTTATCCACTAATGTAAGAGGTATTTATTACAGTACTATTCCCTTATCCACTAATGTAAGAGGCATTTATTACAGTAGTTGTCCCTTATCCACTAACGTAAGAGGCATTTATTACAGTACTATTCCCTTATCCACTAATGTAAGAGGCGTTTATTACAGTACTATTCCCTTATCCACTAATGTAAGAGGTATTTATTACAGTAGTAGTCCCTTATCCACTAATGTAAGAGGCATTTATTACAGTAGTAGTCCCTTATCCACTAATGTAAGAGGCATTTATTACAGTACTATTCCCTTATCCACTAATGTAAGAGGCGTTTATTACAGTACTATTCCCTTATCCACTAATGTAAGAGGTATTTATTACAGTAGTAGTCCCTTATCCACTAATCTAAGAGGCATTTATTACAGTAGGACTCACTCATCCACTAATGTAAGAGGTGTTTATTACAGTAGTAGTCCCTTATCCACTAATGTAAGAGGCATTTATTACAGTAGTACTCACTTATCCACTAATGTAAGAGGTATTTATTACAGTACTATTCCCTTATCCACTAATGTAAGAGGTATTTATTACAGTAGTATTCCCTTATCCACTAATGTAATAGGTATTTATTACAGTAGTACTCCCTTATCCACTAATGTAAGAGGTATTTATTACAGTAATATTCCATTATCCACTAATGTAAGAGGTATTTATTACAGTAGTATTCCCTTATCCACTAATGTAAGAGGTATTTATTACAGTAGTACTCCCTTATCCACTAATGTAAGAGGTCTTTATTACAGTAATATTCCATTATCCACTAATGTAAGAGGCGTTTATTACAGTAGTATTCCCTTATCCACTAATGTAAGATGCGTTTATTACAGTAGTATTCCCTTATCCTCTAATGTAAGAGGTATTTATTACAGTACTATTCCCTTATCCACTAATGTAAGAGGCGTTTATTACAGTACTATTCCCTTATCCACTAATGTAAGAGGTATTTATTACAGTACTATTCCCTTATCCACTAATGTAAGAGGTATTTATTACAGTAATATTCCCTTATCCACTAATGTAAGAGGCATTTATTACAGTAGTACTCACTTATCCACTAATGTAAGAGGCGTTTATTACAGTAGTATTCCCTTATCCACTAATGTAAGAGGTATTTATTACAGTACTATTCCCTTATCCACTAATGTAAGAGGTATTTATTACAGTAATATTCCCTTATCCACTAATGTAAGAGGCATTTATTACAGTAGTACTCCCTTATCCACTAATGTAAGAGGTATTTATTACAGTAGTAGTCCCTTATCCACTAATGTAAGAGGTGTTTATTACAGTACTATTCCCTTATCCACTAATGTAAGAGGTATTTATTACAGTAGTACTCCCTTATCCACTAATGTAATAGGTATTTATTACAGTAGTATTCCCTTATCCACTAATGTAAGAGGCATTTATTACAGTAGTACTCCCTTATCCACTAATGTAAGAGGTATTTATTACAGTAGTACTCCCTTATCCACTAATGTAAGAGGCGTTTATTACAGTACTATTCCCTTATCCACTAATGTAAGAGGCATTTATTACAGTAGTTGTCCCTTATCCACTAACGTAAGAGGCATTTATTACAGTACTATTCCCTTATCCACTAATGTAAGAGGCGTTTATTACAGTACTATTCCCTTATCCACTAATGTAAGAGGTATTTATTACAGTAGTAGTCCCTTATCCACTAATGTAAGAGGCATTTATTACAGTAGTAGTCCCTTATCCACTAATGTAAGAGGCATTTATTACAGTACTATTCCCTTATCCACTAATGTAAGAGGCGTTTATTACAGTACTATTCCCTTATCCACTAATGTAAGAGGTTTTTATTACAGTAGTAGTCCCTTATCCACTAATCTAAGAGGCATTTATTACAGTAGGACTCACTCATCCACTAATGTAAGAGGCGTTTATTACAGTAGTAGTCCCTTATCCACTAATGTAAGAGGCATTTATTACAGTAGTACTCACTTATCCACTAATGTAAGAGGTATTTATTACAGTACTATTCCCTTATCCACTAATGTAAGAGGTATTTATTACAGTAGTATTCCCTTATCCACTAATGTAATAGGTATTTATTACAGTAGTACTCCCTTATCCACTAATGTAAGAGGTATTTATTACAGTAATATTCCATTATCCACTAATGTAAGAGGTATTTATTACAGTAGTATTCCCTTATCCACTAATGTAAGAGGTATTTATTACAGTAGTACTCCCTTATCCACTAATGTAAGAGGTCTTTATTACAGTAATATTCCATTATCCACTAATGTAAGAGGCGTTTATTACAGTAGTATTCCCTTATCCACTAATGTAAGATGCGTTTATTACAGTAGTATTCCCTTATCCTCTAATGTAAGAGGTATTTATTACAGTACTATTCCCTTATCCACTAATGTAAGAGGCGTTTATTACAGTACTATTCCCTTATCCACTAATGTAAGAGGTATTTATTCCAGTACTATTCCCTTATCCACTAATGTAAGAGGTATTTATTACAGTAGTACTCCCTTATCCACTAATGTAAGAGGTATTTATTACAGTAGTAGTCCCTTATCCACTAATGTAAGAGGTATTTATTACAGTAGTATTCCCTTATCCACTAATGTAAGAGGTATTTATTACAGTAGTATTCCCTTATCCACTAATGTAAGAGGTATTTATTACAGTAGTACTCCCTTATCCACTAATGTAAGAGGTATTTATTACAATAGTACTCCCTTATCCACTAATGTAAGAGGTATTTATTACAGTAGCACTTCCTTATCCACTAATGTAAGAGGTATTTATTACAGTAGTATTAACTTATCCACTAATGTAAGAGGTATTTATTACAGTAGTAGTCCCTTATCCACTAATGTAAGAGGTATTTATTACAGTACTATTCCCTTATCCACTTATGTAAGAGGTATTTATTACAGTAGTATTCCCTTATCCACTAATGTAAGAGGTATTTATTACAGTAGTAGTCCCTTATCCACTAATATAAGAGGTATTTATTACGGTAGAAGTCCCTTATCCACTAATGTAAGAGGTATTTATTACAGTACTATTCCCTTATCCACTAATGTAAGAGGCATTTATTACAGTACTATTCCCTTATCCACTAATGTAAGAGGTATTGATTACAGTAGTAGTCCCTTACCCACGAATGTAAGAGGTATTTATTACAGTACTATTCCCTTATCCACTAATGTAAGAGGTATTTATTACAGTAGTATTCCCTTATCCACTAACGTAAGAGGCATTTATTACAGTAGTACTCACTTATCCACTAATGTAAGAGGCGTTTATTACAGTAGTATTCCCTTATCCACTAATGTAAGAGGTATTTATTACAGTACTATTCCCTTATCCACTAATGTAAGAGGTATTTATTACAGTAATATTCCCTTATCCACTAATGTAAGAGGCATTTATTACAGTAGTACTCCCTTATCCACTAATGTAAGAGGTATTTATTACAGTAGTAGTCCCTTATCCACTAATGTAAGAGGTGTTTATTACAGTACTATTCCCTTATCCACTAATGTAAGAGGTATTTATTACAGTAGTACTCCCTTATCCACTAACGTAATAGGTATTTATTACAGTAGTATTCCCTTATCCACTAATGTAAGAGGCATTTATTACAGTAGTACTCCCTTATCCACTAATGTAAGAGGTATTTATTACAGTAGTACTCCCTTATCCACTAATGTAAGAGGTATTTATTACAGTACTATTCCCTTATCCACTAATGTAAGAGGCATTTATTACAGTAGTTGTCCCTTATCCACTAACGTAAGAGGCATTTATTACAGTACTATTCCCTTATCCACTAATGTAAGAGGCGTTTATTACAGTACTATTCCCTTATCCACTAATGTAAGAGGTATTTATTACAGTAGTAGTCCCTTATCCACTAATGTAAGAGGCATTTATTACAGTAGTAGTCCCTTATCCACTAATGTAAGAGGCATTTATTACAGTACTATTCCCTTATCCACTAATGTAAGAGGCGTTTATTACAGTACTATTCCCTTATCCACTAATGTAAGAGGTATTTATTACAGTAGTAGTCCCTTATCCACTAATCTAAGAGGCATTTATTACAGTAGGACTCACTCATCCACTAATGTAAGAGGCGTTTATTACAGTAGTAGTCCCTTATCCACTAATGTAAGAGGCATTTATTACAGTAGTACTCACTTATCCACTAATGTAAGAGGTATTTATTACAGTACTATTCCCTTATCCACTAATGTAAGAGGTATTTATTACAGTAGTATTCCCTTATCCACTAATGTAATAGGTATTTATTACAGTAGTACTCCCTTATCCACTAATGTAAGAGGTATTTATTACAGTAATATTCCATTATCCACTAATGTAAGAGGTATTTATTACAGTAGTATTCCCTTATCCACTAATGTAAGAGGTATTTATTACAGTAGTACTCCCTTATCCACTAATGTAAGAGGTCTTTATTACAGTAATATTCCCTTATCCACTAATGTAAGAGGTATTTATTACAGTAATATTCCCTTATCCACTAATGTAAGAGGCATTTATTACAGTAGTACTCCCTTATCCACTAATGTAAGAGGTATTTATTACAGTAGTAGTCCCTTATCCACTAATGTAAGAGGTGTTTATTACAGTACTATTCCCTTATCCACTAATGTAAGAGGTATTTATTACAGTAGTACTCCCTTATCCACTAACGTAATAGGTATGTATTACAGTAGTATTCCCTTATCCACTAATGTAAGAGGCATTTATTACAGTAGTACTCCCTTATCCACTAATGTAAGAGGTATTTATTACAGTAGTACTCCCTTATCCACTAATGTAAGAGGTATTTATTACAGTACTATTCCCTTATCCACTAATGTAAGAGGCATTTATTACAGTAGTTGTCCCTTATCCACTAACGTAAGAGGCATTTATTACAGTACTATTCCCTTATCCACTAATGTAAGAGGCGTTTATTACAGTACTATTCCCTTATCCACTAATGTAAGAGGTATTTATTACAGTAGTAGTCCCTTATCCACTAATGTAAGAGGCATTTATTACAGTAGTAGTCCCTTATCCACTAATGTAAGAGGCATTTATTACAGTACTATTCCCTTATCCACTAATGTAAGAGGCGTTTATTACAGTACTATTCCCTTATCCACTAATGTAAGAGGTATTTATTACAGTAGTAGTCCCTTATCCACTAATCTAAGAGGCATTTATTACAGTAGGACTCACTCATCCACTAATGTAAGAGGCGTTTATTACAGTAGTAGTCCCTTATCCACTAATGTAAGAGGCATTTATTACAGTAGTACTCACTTATCCACTAATGTAAGAGGTATTTATTACAGTACTATTCCCTTATCCACTAATGTAAGAGGTATTTATTACAGTACTATTCCCTTATCCACTAATGTAATAGGTATTTATTACAGTAGTACTCCCTTATCCACTAATGTAAGAGGTATTTATTACAGTAATATTCCATTATCCACTAATGTAAGAGGTATTTATTACAGTAGTATTCCCTTATCCACTAATGTAAGAGGTATTTATTACAGTAGTACTCCCTTATCCACTAATGTAAGAGGTCTTTATTACAGTAATATTCCATTATCCACTAATGTAAGAGGCGTTTATTACAGTAGTATTCCCTTATCCACTAATGTAAGATGCGTTTATTACAGTAGTATTCCCTTATCCTCTAATGTAAGAGGTATTTATTACAGTACTATTCCCTTATCCACTAATGTAAGAGGTATTTATTACAGTAGTAGTCCCTTATCCACTAATGTAAGAGGTATTTATTACAGTAGTATTCCCTTATCCACTAATGTAAGAGGTATTTATTACAGTAATATTCCCTTATCCACTAATGTAAGAGGCATTTATTACAGTAGTACTCACTTATCCACTAATGTAAGAGGCGTTTATTACAGTAGTATTCCCTTATCCACTAATGTAAGAGGTATTTATTACAGTACTATTCCCTTATCCACTAATGTAAGAGGTATTTATTACAGTAATATTCCCTTATCCACTAATGTAAGAGGCATTTATTACAGTAGTACTCCCTTATCCACTAATGTAAGAGGTATTTATTACAGTAGTAGTCCCTTATCCACTAATGTAAGAGGTGTTTATTACAGTACTATTCCCTTATCCACTAATGTAAGAGGTATTTATTACAGTAGTACTCCCTTATCCACTAATGTAAGAGGTATTTATTACAGTAGTATTCCCTTATCCACTAACGTAATAGGTATTTATTACAGTAGTATTCCCTTATCCACTAATGTAAGAGGCATTTATTACAGTAGTACTCCCTTATCCACTAATGTAAGAGGTATTTATTACAGTAGTACTCCCTTATCCACTAATGTAAGAGGCGTTTATTACAGTACTATTCCCTTATCCACTAATGTAAGAGGCATTTATTACAGTAGTTGTCCCTTATCCACTAACGTAAGAGGCATTTATTACAGTACTATTCCCTTATCCACTAATGTAAGAGGCGTTTATTACAGTACTATTCCCTTATCCACTAATGTAAGAGGTATTTATTACAGTAGTAGTCCCTTATCCACTAATGTAAGAGGCATTTATTACAGTAGTAGTCCCTTATCCACTAATGTAAGAGGCATTTATTACAGTACTATTCCCTTATCCACTAATGTAAGAGGCGTTTATTACAGTACTATTCCCTTATCCACTAATGTAAGAGGTTTTTATTACAGTAGTAGTCCTTATCCACTAATCTAAGAGGCATTTATTACAGTAGGACTCACTCATCCACTAATGTAAGAGGCGTTTATTACAGTAGTAGTCCCTTATCCACTAATGTAAGAGGCATTTATTACAGTAGTACTCACTTATCCACTAATGTAAGAGGTATTTATTACAGTACTATTCCCTTATCCACTAATGTAAGAGGTATTTATTACAGTAGTATTCCCTTATCCACTAATGTAATAGGTATTTATTACAGTAGTACTCCCTTATCCACTAATGTAAGAGGTATTTATTACAGTAATATTCCATTATCCACTAATGTAAGAGGTATTTATTACAGTAGTATTCCCTTATCCACTAATGTAAGAGGTATTTATTACAGTAGTACTCCCTTATCCACTAATGTAAGAGGTCTTTATTACAGTAATATTCCATTATCCACTAATGTAAGAGGCGTTTATTACAGTAGTATTCCCTTATCCACTAATGTAAGATGCGTTTATTACAGTAGTATTCCCTTATCCTCTAATGTAAGAGGTATTTATTACAGTACTATTCCCTTATCCACTAATGTAAGAGGCGTTTATTACAGTACTATTCCCTTATCCACTAATGTAAGAGGTATTTATTACAGTACTATTCCCTTATCCACTAATGTAAGAGGTATTTATTACAGTAATATTCCCTTATCCACTAATGTAAGAGGTATTTATTACAGTAGTAGTCCCTTATCCACTAATGTAAGAGGTATTTATTACAGTAGTATTCCCTTATCCACTAATGTAAGAGGTATTTATTACAGTAGTATTCCCTTATCCACTAATGTAAGAGGTATTTATTACAGTAGTACTCCCTTATCCACTAATGTAAGAGGTATTTATTACAATAGTACTCCCTTATCCACTAATGTAAGAGGTATTTATTACAGTAGCACTTCCTTATCCACTAATGTAAGAGGTATTTATTACAGTAGTATTAACTTATCCACTAATGTAAGAGGTATTTATTACAGTAGTAGTCCCTTATCCACTAATGTAAGAGGTATTTATTACAGTACTATTCCCTTATCCACTAATGTAAGAGGTATTTATTACAGTAGTATTCCCTTATCCACTAATGTAAGAGGTATTTATTACAGTAGTAGTCCCTTATCCACTAATATAAGAGGTATTTATTACGGTAGAAGTCCCTTATCCACTAATGTAAGAGGTATTTATTACAGTACTATTCCCTTATCCACTAATGTAAGAGGCGTTTATTACAGTACTATTCCCTTATCCACTAATGTAAGAGGTATTGATTACAGTAGTAGTCCCTTATCCACGAATGTAAGAGGTATTTATTACAGTACTATTCCCTTATCCACTAATGTAAGAGGTATTTATTACAGTAGTATTCCCTTATCCACTAACGTAAGAGGCATTTATTACAGTAGTACTCACTTATCCACTAATGTAAGAGGCGTTTATTACAGTAGTATTCCCTTATCCACTAATGTAAGAGGTATTTATTACAGTACTATTCCTTATCCACTAATGTAAGAGGTATTTATTACAGTAATATTCCCTTATCCACTAATGTAAGAGGCATTTATTACAGTAGTACTCCCTTATCCACTAATGTAAGAGGTATTTATTACAGTAGTAGTCCCTTATCCACTAATGTAAGAGGTGTTTATTACAGTACTATTCCCTTATCCACTAATGTAAGAGGTATTTATTACAGTAGTACTCCCTTATCCACTAACGTAATAGGTATTTATTACAGTAGTATTCCCTTATCCACTAATGTAAGAGGCATTTATTACAGTAGTACTCCCTTATCCACTAATGTAAGAGGTATTTATTACAGTAGTACTCCCTTATCCACTAATGTAAGAGGTATTTATTACAGTACTATTCCCTTATCCACTAATGTAAGAGGCATTTATTACAGTAGTTGTCCCTTATCCACTAACGTAAGAGGCATTTATTACAGTACTATTCCCTTATCCACTAATGTAAGAGGCGTTTATTACAGTACTATTCCCTTATCCACTAATGTAAGAGGTATTTATTACAGTAGTAGTCCCTTATCCACTAATGTAAGAGGCATTTATTACAGTAGTAGTCCCTTATCCACTAATGTAAGAGGCATTTATTACAGTACTATTCCCTTATCCACTAATGTAAGAGGCGTTTATTACAGTACTATTCCCTTATCCACTAATGTAAGAGGTATTTATTACAGTAGTAGTCCCTTATCCACTAATCTAAGAGGCATTTATTACAGTAGAACTCACTCATCCACTAATGTAAGAGGCGTTTATTACAGTAGTAGTCCCTTATCCACTAATGTAAGAGGCATTTATTACAGTAGTACTCACTTATCCACTAATGTAAGAGGTATTTATTACAGTACTATTCCCTTATCCACTAATGTAAGAGGTATTTATTACAGTAGTATTCCCTTATCCACTAATGTAATAGGTATTTATTACAGTAGTACTCCCTTATCCACTAATGTAAGAGGTATTTATTACAGTAATATTCCATTATCCACTAATGTAAGAGGTATTTATTACAGTAGTATTCCCTTATCCACTAATGTAAGAGGTATTTATTACAGTAGTACTCCCTTATCCACTAATGTAAGAGGTCTTTATTACAGTAATATTCCATTATCCACTAATGTAAGAGGCGTTTATTACAGTAGTATTCCCTTATCCACTAATGTAAGATGCGTTTATTACAGTAGTATTCCTTATCCTCTAATGTAAGAGGTGTTTATTACAGTACTATTCCCTTATCCACTAATGTAAGAGGCGTTTATTACAGTACTATTCCCTTATCCACTAATGTAAGAGGTATTTATTACAGTACTATTCCCTTATCCACTAATGTAAGAGGTATTTATTACAGTAATATTCCCTTATCCACTAATGTAAGAGGTATTTATTACAGTAGTAGTCCCTTATCCACTAATGTAAGAGGTATTTATTACAGTAGTATTCCCTTATCCACTAATGTAAGAGGTATTTATTACAGTAGTATTCCCTTATCCACTAATGTAAGAGGTATTTATTACAGTAGTACTCCCTTATCCACTAATGTAAGAGGTATTTATTACAATAGTACTCCCTTATCCACTAATGTAAGAGGTATTTATTACAGTAGCACTTCCTTATCCACTAATGTAAGAGGTATTTATTACAGTAGTATTAACTTATCCACTAATGTAAGAGGTATTTATTACAGTAGTAGTCCCTTATCCACTAATGTAAGAGGTATTTATTACAGTACTATTCCCTTATCCACTAATGTAAGAGGTATTTATTACAGTAGTATTCCCTTATCCACTAATGTAAGAGGTATTTATTACAGTAGTAGTCCCTTATCCACTAATATAAGAGGTATTTATTACAGTAGAAGTCCCTTATCCACTAATGTAAGAGGTGTTTATTACAGTACTATTCCCTTATTCACTAATGTAAGAGGCGTTTATTACAGTACTATTCCCTTATCCACTAATGTAAGAGGTATTGATTACAGTAGTAGTCCCTTATCCACGAATGTAAGAGGTATTTATTACAGTACTATTCCCTTATCCACTAATGTAAGAGGTATTTATTACAGTAGTATTCCCTTATCCACTAACGTAAGAGGCATTTATTACAGTAGTACTCACTTATCCACTAATGTAAGAGGCGTTTATTACAGTAGTATTCCCTTATCCACTAATGTAAGAGGTATTTATTACAGTACTATTCCCTTATCCACTAATGTAAGAGGTATTTATTACAGTAATATTCCCTTATCCACTAATGTAAGAGGCATTTATTACAGTAGTACTCCCTTATCCACTAATGTAAGAGGTATTTATTACAGTAGTAGTCCCTTATCCACTAATGTAAGAGGTGTTTATTACAGTACTATTCCCTTATCCACTAATGTAAGAGGTATTTATTACAGTAGTACTCCCTTATCCACTAACGTAATAGGTATTTATTACAGTAGTATTCCCTTATCCACTAATGTAAGAGGCATTTATTACAGTAGTACTCCCTTATCCACTAATGTAAGAGGTATTTATTACAGTAGTACCCTTATCCACTAATGTAAGAGGTATTTATTACAGTACTATTCCCTTATCCACTAATGTAAGAGGCATTTATTACAGTAGTTGTCCCTTATCCACTAATGTAAGAGGCATTTATTACAGTTATTCCCTTATCCACTAATGTAAGAGGCGTTTATTACAGTACTATTCCCTTATCCACTAATGTAAGAGGTATTTATTACAGTAGTAGTCCCTTATCCACTAATGTAAGAGGTATTTATTACAGTAGTAGTCCCTTATCCACTAATGTAAGAGGTATTTATTACAGTACTATTCCCTTATCCACTAATGTAAGAGTATTTATTACAGTACTATTCCCTTATCCACTAATGTAAGAGGTATTTATTACAGTAGTAGTCCCTTATCCACTATCCACTAATGTAAGAGGTATTTATTACAGTAGTAGTCCCTTATCCACTAATGTAAGAGGCATTTATTACAGTAGTACTCACTTATCCACTAATGTAAGAGGTATTTATTACAGTACTATTCCCTTATCCACTAATGTAAGAGGTATTTATTACAGTAGTAGTCCCTTATCCACTAATGTAAGAGGTATTTATTACAGTAGTAGTCCCTTATCCACTAATGTAAGAGGTATTTATTACAGTAGTACTCCCTTATCCACTAATGTAAGAGGTATTTATTACAGTAGTATTCCCTTATCCACTAATGTAAGAGGTATTTATTACAGTAGTAGTCCCTTATCCACTAATGTAAGAGGTATTTATTACAGTAGTATTCCCTTATCCACTAATGTAAGAGGCATTTATTACAGTAGTACTCCCTTATCCACTAATGTAAGAGGTATTTATTACAGTACTACTCCCTTATCCACTAATGTAAGAGGTATTTATTACAGTAGTATTCCCTTATCCACTAATGTAAGAGGTATTTATTACAGTACTATTCCCTTATCCACTAATGTAAGAGGCGTTTATTACAGTACTATTCCCTTATCTACTAATGTAAGAGGTATTTATTACAGTAGTAGTCCCTTATCCACTAATGTAAGAGGCATTTATTACAGTAGTACTCACTTATCCACTAATGTAAGAGGTATTTATTACAGTACTATTCCCTTATCCACTAATGTAAGAGGTATTTATTACAGTAGTAGTCCCTTATCCACTAATGTAAGAGGTATTTATTACAGTAGTTCCCTTATCCACTAATGTAAGAGGTATTTATTACAGTACTATTCCCTTATCCACTAATGTAAGAGGTATTTATTACAGTACTATTCCCTTATCCACTAATGTAAGAGGTATTTATTACAGTAGTTGTCCCTTATCCACTAATGTAAGAGGCATTTATTACAGTACTATTCCCTTATCCACTAATGTAAGAGGCGTTTATTACAGTACTATTCCCTTATCCACTAATGTAAGAGGTATTTATTACAGTAGTAGTCCCTTATCCACTAATGTAAGAGGCATTTATTACAGTAGTAGTCCCTTATCCACTAATGTAAGAGGTATTTATTACAGTACTATTCCCTTATCCACTAATGTAAGAGGCGTTTATTACAGTAGTATTCCCTTATCCACTAATGTAAGAGGTATTTATTACAGTAGTAGTCCCTTATCCACTAATCTAAGAGGCATTTATTACAGTACTATTCCCATCCACTAATGTAAGAGGTATTTATTACAGTAGTAGTCCCTTATCCACTAATGTAAGAGGCATTTATTACAGTAGTACTCCCTTATCCACTAATGTAAGAGGTATTTATTACAGTAGTATTCCCTTATCCACTAATGTAAGAGGCATTTATTACAGTAGTAGTCCCTTATCCACTAACGTAAGAGGTATTTATTACAGTAGTATTCCCTTATCCACTAATGTAAGAGGTATTTATTACAGTAGTAGTCCCTTATCCACTAATGTAAGAGGTATTTATTACAGTAGTATTCCCTTATCCACTAATGTAAGAGGTATTTATTACAGTAGTATTCCCTTATCCACTAATGTAAGAGGTATTTATTACAGTACTATTCCCTTATCCACTAATGTAAGAGGTATTTATTACAGTACTATTCCCTTATCCACTAATGTAAGAGGTATTTATTACAGTAGTATTCCCTTATCCACTAATGTTTAAGAGGCATTTATTACAGTAGTACTCCTCTTATCCACTAATGTAAGAGGTATTTATTACAGTACTATTCCCTTATCCACTAATGTAAGAGGTATTTATTACAGTAGTAGTCCCTTATCCACTAATGTAAGAGGTATTTATTACAGTACTATTCCCTTATCATTGTCTTTTGATGAACAAAAACATTGAGCTACTATCAAAATAGCTCAAAATTTATCAGAAACTACTACTCTGCTTTGCTCTTTGCAATTTTGTTTTTTGTTTTTCCTCCTCCTCCTGCCCCTATTTTTACAGTACTGTACCCTGCATCTCGCAAACTTGTCCTTTGTCTCTGTGATACTGTAATTCTTGTTCTTTGTTGATATGAACCTGCAACCAGTCAAAATCTATTCTCCGACCAGGCTCCGACCAGCCTCACTGTGGACCTGTTTACATTAGGCTGTACTCTCCGACCAGCCTCTTCCATTGTAACACCATGGTTTATAACACTGTGGACCTGTTTACATTAGGCTGTACTCTCCGACCAGCCTCTTCCATTGTCAGACCATGGTTTATAACACTGTGGACCTGTTTACATTAGGCTGTACTCTCCGACCAGCCTCTTCCATTGTAACACCATGGTTTATAACACTGTGGACCTGTTTACATTAGGCTGTACTCTCCACCAGCCTCTTCCATTGTCAGACCATGGTTTATAACACTGTGGACCTGTTTACATTAGGCTGTACTCTCCGACCAGCCTCTTCCATTGTAACACCATGGTTTATAACACTGTGGACCTGTTTACATTAGGCTGTACTCTCCGACCAGCCTCTTCCATTGTCAGACCATGGTTTATAACACTGTGGACCTGTTTACATTAGGCTGTACTCTCCGACCAGCCTCTTCCATTGTCAGACCATGGTTTATAACACTGTGGACCTGTTTACATTAGGCTGTACTCTCCGACCAGCCTCTTCCATTGTCAGACCATGGTTTATAACACTGTGGACCTGTTTACATTAGGCTGTACTCTCCGACCAGCCTCTTCCATTGTCAGACCGTGGTTTATAACACTGTGGACCTGTTTACATTAGGCTGTACTCTCCGACCAGCCTCTTCCATTGTCAGACCGTGGTTTATAACACTGTGGACCTGTTTACATTAGGCTGTACTCTCCGACCAGCCTCTTCCATTGTCAGACCGTGGTTTATAACACTGTGGACCTGTTTACATTAGGCTGTACTCTCCGACCAGCCTCTTCCATTGTCAGACCATGGTTTATAACACTGTGGACCTGTTTACATTAGGCTGTACTCTCCGACCAGCCTCTTCCATTGTCAGACCGTGGTTTATAACACTGTGGACCTGTTTACATTAGGCTGTACTCTCCGACCAGCCTCTTCCATTGTCAGACCGTGGTTTATAACACTGTGGACCTGTTTACATTAGGCTGTACTCTCCGACCAGCCTCTTCCATTGTCAGACCATGGTTTTATAACACTGTGGACCTGTTTACATTAGGCTGTACTCTCCGATCAGCCTCTTCCATTGTCAGACCATGGTTTATAACACTGTGGACCTGTTTACATTAGGCTGTACTCTCCTACCAGCCTCTTCCATTGTCAGACCATGGTTTATGACATAGTCCACAATTGTGGCTCTGATTTCATCAGTGACTCTTATTCTTTGCCTTCTACCTCTTCCTCCATTATGTCTTCCCCTAACACCACCATCACCACGCATTCTTAAACATCTTCTTATTTCTCTTCCACCAGCATGTAGCTGCTGTTCAGGGTTGTGACGTTCCTCCATGTTCATAAATGGTAGTGATGTGCCATGGGCAAGCTCCATTAATACAGTGGGGTAAACAAGTATTTAGTCAGCCACCAATTGTGCAAGTTCTCCCACTTAAAAAGATGAGAGAGGCCTGTAATTTTCATCATAGGTACACTTCAACAATGACAGACAAAATGAGGGGAAAAAAAAACAGAAAATCACATTGTAGGATTTTTTATGAATTTATTTGAAAATTATGGTGGAATATAAGTATTTGGTCACCTACAAACAAGCAAGATTTCTGGCTCTCACAGACCTGTAACTTCTTCTTTAAGAGGCTCCTCTGTCCTCCACTCATTCATTACCTGTATAAATGACACCTGTTTGAACTTGTTATCAGTATAAAAGACACCTGTCCACAACCTCAAACAGTCACACTCCAAACTCCACTATGGCCAAGACCAAAGAGCTGTCAAAGGACCCCAGAAACAAAATTGTAGACCTGCACCAGGCTGGGAAGACTGAATATGCAACTGTGGGAGCAATTATTAGGAAATGGAAGACATACAAGACCACTGATAATCTCCCTCGATCTGGGGCTCCACGCAAGATCTCACCCCGTGGGGTCAAAATAATCACAAGATCTCTGCAGGTGAATGACCTGCAGAGAGCTGGGACCAAAGTAACAACGCCTACCATCAGTAACACACTACGCCGTCAGGGACTCAAATCCTGCCATGCCAGACGTGTCCCCCTGCTTAAGCCAGTACATGTCCAGGTCCGTCTGAAGTTTGCTAGAGAGCATTTGGATGATCCAGAAGAAGATTGGGAGAATGTCATATGGTCAGATGAAAACAAAATAGAACTTTTTGGTAAAAACTCAACTCGTAGTGTTTGGAGGACAAAGAATGCTGAGTTGCATCCAAAGAACACCATACCTACTGTGAAGCATGGGGGTGGAAACATCACGCTTTTGGGCTGTTTTTCTGCAAAGGGACCAGGACGACTGATCCGTGTAAAGGAAAGAATGAATGGGGCCATGTATCGTGAGATTTTGAGTGAAAACCTCCTTCCATCACCAAGGGCATTGAAGATGAAACGTGGCTGGGTCTTTCAGCATGACAATGATCCCAAACACACCGCCCGGGATTTGCTTTGTAAGAAGCATTTCAAGGTCCTGGAGTGGCCTAGCCAGTCTCTAGATCTCAACCCCATAGAAAATCTTTGGAGGGAGTTTAAAGTCCGTGTTGCCCAGCAACAGGTCCAAAACATCACTGCTCTAGAGGAGATCTGCATGGAGGAATGGGCCAAAATACCAGCAACAGTGTGTGAAAACCTTGTGAAGACTTACAGAAAACGTTTGACCTCTTTCATTGCCAACAAAGTGTATATAACAAAGTATTGAGATAAACTTTTGTTATTGACCAAATACTTAACCACCGTAATTTGCAAATAAATAAATAAAAAATCCTTCAATGTGATTTTCTGGATTTTTTTCCTCATTTTGTCTGTCATAGTTGAAGTGTTCCTATGATGAAAATTACAGGCCTCTCTCATCTTTTTAAGTGGGAGAACTTGCACAATTGGTGGCTGACTAAATACTTTTTTGCCCCACTGTATGCTTCCAAACTTGATTGGTGATTGGTAAGATTGTGATTTATTACTATGTCACCTGGCAGGTCATTTGCCAATTTAGCAGACATCATAAACCTTCCATATCATAGACATTTACGGAATATACTGTACATGTATATCTGACTGATTTTGAAATTTGAATGGATCATTGTGCAGGTGATAGCTCACACGATGGAAGAATGTTTAGAAGTTGAGTATGATAATTTCACTGAGAATCAGCTCATCAGTTTTAATCAGCCATGTGCATGTAGTTATTGTGCAAATTGTACACAATTGTACTTCCTCTTTTGCACAGATGTGACAAAACACGTGCAATTTGCTTAAATTATTAAGAAATTAACCAGAACAAATGTGTGAACAAGAAACTAATTGTTTAGAGATTTGAACTTACTGTTTAAAAAATAATAATCTAATTTGAGAATTGAGCCAAAGTGAAAACCTGTAATACTACTATCCTCTGATATGATAACTCATGGGATTCATGGAAACGCATTTTCCTATTCCGAAAAACCTCGAGCGTTCCTCAGGCAGTCTGAAATTGATATCATTTTTCCCCATTATTGAAAGGTGCCAATGGGATCCAACCTCTCTGAGACACTCATTCTAAAACTACCGATGTCTTAGCTCTGAACAGATGCTTGTTCGTATGGCTGACCCTTCCAATATGGTGTTTAATTACTATGTGTCCCTGTGTTAATGAAATAGCTTTCCTTCCTTCAATAAGGGCTGGTCCCACAGGAACAGGCAATGTGTTGGAATGAACCTTACAACCTGATGCCTTTCAAACATATCAAAGGCTCTATCATTCTCCATGGTGTATTGGACATGGTTATATTGAGAGAAAATGACCTGTGAATGTTTAAACACTGTTTTGATTTGGAGAATATGACCTATGAATGTTTAAACAGTGTTTTGATTTGGAGAATATGACTTGTGAATGTTTAAACAGTGTTTTGATTTGGAGAATATGACCTGTGAATGTTTAAACAGTGTTTTGATTTGGAGAATATGACTTGTGAATGCGATAACAGTGTTTTGATTTGGAGAATATGACTTGTGAATGTTTAAACAGTGTTTTGATTTGGAGAATATGACTTGTGAATGTGATAACAGTGTTTTGATTTGGAGAATATGACTTGTGAATGTGAAAACATTATGTCATTTGAGTGTTAGAGACAATTCATGAGCACTTGCACAAAACATGTAGAAGATGTTTTTGTAAATGTTTATTTTATTTTAATTGAACATGGTGTGATCTGTCTGCAGTGAAAATAACATGTCCTTAGCACATGACTTATACATACTTCATTCATAATATGAGGCCAACCATTCAGAAGGAACCATGTTGTTGAAATGAACCTTTCATTATAATGTATTATTTGTGTTTCAGTCTTGTGTCATCTGTAAATGTAATTTACTTTTTATTTGTTTGTATTTATTTAACTACGTAAATCATTTAAAAACAAATTCTTATTTACAATGACGGCCTACCCCGGCCAAATTCTAACCTGGACGATGCTGGGCCAATTGTGCACCGCCCTATGGGACTCCCAATCACAGCCGGTTGTGATACAGCCTGGAATTGAACCAGGTTCTTCAGTGATGCCTCTAGCACTGAGATGCAGTGACTTAGGTTGCTGCGCCACTCTGGAGCCCAAGTGGGGAGCTCATTGTGTTGATGTCCTTCAGAGGTCTACCAACCATAAGCCCTGCATGACAAAAGACCACACAACACAGATAGAACTGCACTCAGAATGTCAGGCAGCAATTGTCATTCAATCCGCGTAAAAGGTTTCTATCTATTTTCTATTTGATCCACAAGTACTTAACTGTTGACACCACTGTGCCGAAAAGAGGAGTCAGAAATTCAGGGATTTGAGATATAAAGCATCTGTGCGCGTAAAGATTTAGGCTGGGATTCAATCTGATCACAGGTTATAGGCATTGCAGCTTTAAAAAGAATGTCAGATTAAGCCGACATATGCAGTATTCACTGTGAATGGGATCTCTGTGAACGTGGGAAAGCGGCCTTTAAAAGTCTCATTGGCTATAAACCGCGACAGGACTGAATACCAGCCTTACATGTTAAGTCTCAGACAGTGTACTGTAGGCTTTGTTTTGAGAATGGTCTGGAATCTACATTATTAAGATTATTTGAGAAGGTCTCGTTGCCATGCAAGTCCCTTGATCTTCCCCTGTAACGCAAATGTGCTGTGAAACTGCTTATGTTTCCATGACAAAAGTCATAAGGAGAGTTCACACAGACATAATATTCTAGAAGATTCTCAGGCGGACAAAATTGGGTCTCAACGGGTTTTTTTTGTTTGTTGTGAGGGGGGCATTTTTGTAAAATTGTACCACAGTCTTATCCAAACGTGTACAGTAACGATGACATCTTGGAGATTGATTAATTCTAACACCACATGACCTTAAATGGGTATAAGAAAGTATGAGCTAGATATTCAAACAAAAATGCTGTACAGGAGATGTACCAGCCAGTGTTTTGAAACGGTGTGTGCTGAGTGTCTGGTAAACCCCAGAACAATATCTTGCAATTGTATTCAAATAAAAAGTGTCAGTTATTCTCCAATGGGCTCCCTATCAGCTAAATCTAATGAACTGTCTGTCCTCTCATGCTAATATCCAGTGACACAACCAACTGTTTTCCTCTCATGTTAAGGACAGGATCTATTCTGCTACTCAAAGACCATATGGGTGAACAAGAGCAAATAAAATACACCTTTGCTCAAAAGTGTGTGGGTGGACCAAAAGTCATTCTACTGCACCAAGGCATATTAGTATTTCATTTGGGTGTCCATTTCAAAAATGCAATAAATCAAACATGACCTGTTCAAGGCAGGGATGTATTTTGGAGTCTGATCTACAAAACACAAATGTGGAATCCACCCACACTGGCTACTCAGTGATTCATCAGTTGTTGGTGTAAAAACTCACCAAGGAAGGAACCCCAATTTTGTCTGATTGAGAGTAATGTATCGGAGGATATGGTTGCTGTTTTACGGGCTCCTGACCAAATGATTTATTTTGTATGTTTTTTCACGTCGCCTGTAACTCATAATGTTGCTGCTACTGCCTCTTATGACCAAAAAGAGGTTCTGGACATCAGAACAGTGAATACTCACCTCGAACTGGCTGGACAAAGATGTTTTCTTTAATGAGTCCGACGTGAAGGATACGCTGCTTTGTTGAGACAAGGCCCAAATCTCCGTCATCAGCGTGAATAAATGATGGAGAAAAAGGGGGAGAAGGGCGGGGTTCCTTGTAAGAATTTGCAGACGAGTAGGTAAACCATCACTACCCTCTGTATTATTGGCCAACGTGCAATCATTGGAAAACAAACTCACGATATACAATTAATACTACCTTACCAATTGGACATTAAAAACTGTAATATCTTATGCTTCACCGAGATGTGGCTGAACGACGACATGGATAATATAGAGCTGACTGGCTTCTTTGTGCATCGGCAGGGCAGAGCAGCTATGTCTGGTAAGACGAGGGGCGGGATGTGTGTCTATTTCTCAATAACCGCTGGTCAGCCATGTCTAATATTAAAGAAGTCTTGAGGTATTGCTCACCTCAGGTAGAATACCTCAAGATAAGCTGTAAACCACATTATCTACCAAGAGAGTTCTCATCTATATTATTCTTAGCCGTCTATTTACAACCACAAATCGATGCTGGCACTCAATGAGCTGTATAAGGCCATAAGCAAACAAGAAAATGCTTATCAAGAAGCGGCGCTCCTAGTGGCTGGGCACTTTAATGCAGGCAAAATTAAATCCATTTAAAATCATTTCTACCAGCATGTGAAAACAGCGGGGAAAAAACTGTGGACCACCTTTACTTCACACACAGAGAGAACACCATGGTCCCTGAGCCCAAGAAAGCGAAGTTAGCCTGCCTACATGATTAACGCCCTGTAGCACTCACTTCAGTAGCCATGAAGTGCTTTGAAATGCTAGGCATTGCTCACATCAACACCATCATGCCGGAATCCCTAGACCCACTCCACCCGCATACTGCCCCAACATATCCAGAGATGACTCAATCTCATCGCACTCCACATTGCCCTTTCCCACCTGGACATAAGGAATACTATTGAGAATACTACAGAGAATGCTATTCATTGCTATTCATTGACTACAGCTCAGCGTTCAACACCATAGTGCCCACAAAGCTCATCGCTAAGCTAAGGACCCTGTAACTAAACAACTCCCTCTGCAACTGAATCCTGGACTTCCTGACGGGCCGCACCAGGTGGAAAGGGTAGGCAACGTATCTTCCATGCTGATCCTCAACACTGGGGCCCCTCAGGGGTGCATGCTTAGTCCCCTCGTGTACTCCCTGTTCACCCATAACTATGTGGCCAAGCACGAATCCAACACAATCATTAAGTTTGCTGACAACAAAACAGTGGTAGGCCTGATCACCGACTATGATGAGACAGCCTATAGGGAGGAGGTCAGAGACTTGGCATTGTGGTGCCAGAATAACAACCTCCCACTCAATGTGATTTAGAGAAAGGAGCTGTTTGTGGACTATAAAAAAAGGAGGGCCGAACTGGCCCCCATTCACATTGATGGGGCTGAAGTGGAGCGGGTCGAGAGTTTCAAGTTCCTTGGTGATCACATCACCAAGGTCCAAACACACCAAGACACTTCAGGAGACTGACAAAATTTGGCATTGGTCGCTAGATCCTCAAAAGGATTTATACAGCTGCCCTGACTGGTTGCATCACCGCCTAGTATGGCAACTGCTCGGCATCTGACCATAAGGCGCTACAGAGGGTAGTAGGTACGGCCAAGTACATCACTAGGGCCAAGATCCTGCCATCCAGGACCTATATACTAGGCGGTGTCAGAGGAAGACCCAAAAAATTGTCAAAGTCTCCAGGAACCCAAGGCATAGACTGTTCTCTCTGCTACCGCGTGTCAAGCATTACATTTACATTTTACATTTAAGTCATTTAGCAGACGCTCTTATCCAGAGCGACTTACAAATTGGTGAATTCACCTTCTGACATCCAGTGGAACAGCCACTTAACAATAGTGCATCTAAATCATTTAAGGGGGGGGGTGAGAAGGATTACTTTATCCTATCCTAGGTATTCCTTGAAGAGGTGGGGTTTCAGGTGTCTCCGGAAGGTGGTGATTGACTCCGCTGTCCTGGCGTCGTGAGGGAGTTTGTTCCACCATTGGGGGGCCAGAGCAGCGAACAGTTTTGACTGGGCTGAGCGGGAACTGTACTTCCTCAGTGGTAGGGAGGCGAGCAGGCCAGAGGTGGATGAACGCAGTGCCCTTGTTTGGGTGTAGGGCCTGATCAGAGCCTGGAGGTACTGCGGTGCCGTTCCCCTCACAGCTCCGTAGGCAAGCACCATGGTCTTGTAGCGGATGCGAGCTTCAACTGGAAGCCAGTGGAGAGAGCGGAGGAGCAGGGTGACGTGAGAGAACTTGGGAAGGTTGAACACCAGACGGGCTGCGGCGTTCTGGATGAGTTGTAGGGGTTTAATGGCACAGGCAGGGAGCCCAGCCAACAGCGAGTTGCAGTAATCCAGACGGGAGATGACAAGTGCCTGGATTAGGACCTGCGCCGCTTCCTGTGTGAGGCAGGGTCGTACTCTGCGGATGTTGTAGAGCATGAACCTACAGGAACGGGCCACCGCCATGATGTTAGTTGAGAACGACAGGGTGTTGTCCAGGATCATGCCAAGGTTCTTAGCGCTCTGGGAGGAGGACACAATGGAGTTGTCAACCGTGATGGCGAGATCATGGAACGGGCAGTCCTTCCCCGGGAGGAAGAGCAGCTCCGTCTTGCCGAGGTTCAGCTTGAGGTGGTGATCCGTCATCCACACTGATATGTCTGCCAGACATGCAGAGATGCGATTCGCCACCTGGTCATCAGAAGGGGGAAAGGAGAAGATTAATTGTGTGTCGTCTGCATAGCAATGATAGGAGAGACCATGTGAGGTTATGACAGAGCCAAGTGACTTGGTGTATAGCGAGAATAGGAGAGGGCCTAGAACAGAGCCCTGGGGGACACCAGTGGTGAGAGCGCGTGGCGAGGAGACAGATTCTCGCCACGCCACCTGGTAGGAGCGACCTGTCAGGTAGGACGCAATCCAAGCGTGGGCCGCACCGGAGATGCCCAACTCGGAGAGGGTGGAGAGGAGGATCTGATGGTTCACAGTATCGAAGGCAGCCGATAGGTCTAGAAGGATGAGAGCAGAGGAGAGAGAGTTAGCTTTAGCAGTGCGGAGCGCCTCCGTGATACAGAGAAGAGCAGTCTCAGTTGAATGACTAGTCTTGAAACCTGACTGATTTGGATCAAGAAGGTCATTCTGAGAGAGATAGCGGGAGAGCTGGCCAAGGACGGCACGTTCAAGAGTTTTGGAGAGAAAAGAAAGAAGGGATAGAGTTGTTAGAGTAGTCTGTAGTTGTTGACATCGGAGGGGTCGAGTGTAGGTTTTTTCAGAAGGGGTGCAACTCTCGCTCTCTTGAAGACGGAAGGGACGTAGCCAGCGGTCAGGGATGAGTTGATGAGCGAGGTGAGGTAAGGGAGAAGGTCTCCGGAAATGGTCTGGAGAAGAGAGGAGGGGATAGGGTCAAGCAGGCAGGTTGTTGGGCGGCTGGCCGTCACAAGAAGCGAGATTTCATCTGGAGAGAGAGGGGAGAAAGAGGTCAGAGCACAGGGTAGGGCAGTGTGAGCAGAACCAGCGGTGTCGTTTGACTTAGCAAACGAGGATCGGATGTCGTCGACCTTCTTTTCAAAATGGTTGACGAAGTCATCTGCAGAGAGGGAGGAGGGGGGGGGATTCAGGAGGGAGGAGAAGGTGGCAAAGAGCTTCCTAGGGTTAGAGGCAGATGCTTGGAATTTAGAGTGGTAGAAAGTGGCTTTAGCAGCAGAGACAGAGGAGGAAAATGTAGAGAGGAGGGAGTGAAAGGATGCCAGGTCCGCAGGGAGGCGAGTTTTCCCTCATTTCCGCTCGGCTGCCCGGAGCACTGTTCTGTGAGCTCGCAATGAGTCGTCGAGCCACGGAGCGGGAGGGGAGGACCGAGCCGGCCTGGAGGATAGGGGACATAGAGAGTCAAAGGATGCAGAAAGGGAAGAGAGGAGGGTTGAGGAGGCAGAATCAGGAGATAGGTTGGAGAAGGTATGAGCAGAGGGAAGAGATGATAGGATGGAAGAGGAGAGAGTAGCGGGGGAGAGAGAGCGAAGGTTGGGACGGCGCGATACCATCCGAGTAGGGGCAGTGTGGGAAGTGTTGGATGAGAGCGAGAGGGAAAAGGATACAAGGTAGTGGTCGGAGACTTGGAGGGGAGTTGCAATGAGGTTAGTGGAAGAACAGCATCTAGTAAAGATGAGGTCGAGCGTATTGCCTGACTTGTGAGTAGGGGGGAAGGTGAGAGGGTGAGGTCAGAAGAGGAGAGGAGTGGAAAGAAGGAGGCAGAGAGGAATGAGTCAAAGGTAGACGTGGGGAGTTTAAAGTCGCCCAGGACTGTGAGAGGTGAGCCGTCCTCAGGAAAGGAGCTTATCAAGGCATCAAGCTCATTGATGAACTCTCCGAGGGAACCTGGAGGGCGATAAATGATAAGGATGTTAAGCTTGAAAGGGCTGGTAACTGTGACAGCATGGAATTCAAAGGAGGCGATAGACAGATGGGTAAGGGGAGAAAGAGAGAATGACCACTTGGGAGAGATGAGGATCCCGGTGCCACCACCCCGCTGACCAGAAGCTCTCGAGGTGTGCGAGAACACGTGGGCGGACGAAGAGAGAGCAGTGGGAGTAGCAGTGTTATCTGTGGTGATCCATGTTTCCGTCAGTGCCAAGAAGTCGAGGGACTGGAGGGAGGCATAGGCTGAGATGAACTCTGCCTTGTTGGCCGCAGATCGGCAGTTCCAGAGGCTACCGGAGACCTGGAACTCCACGTGGGTCGTGCGCGCTGGGACCACCAGATTAGGGTGGCCGCGGCCACGCGGTGTGGAGCGTTTGTATG
This sequence comes from Oncorhynchus masou masou, assembly GCF_036934945.1. Lineage (NCBI taxonomy): Eukaryota > Metazoa > Chordata > Actinopteri > Salmoniformes > Salmonidae > Oncorhynchus > Oncorhynchus masou. Next base: position 11,563,292 of record NC_088224.1, read on the forward strand.
GTCTGTGCAGAGAGGAGAGAACAGGGATAGATAGACACATAGTTGACAGGCTACAGAAGAGGCTACGCTAATGCAAAGGAGATTGGAGAAAGGAGCTGTTACCGGAGAGTCAAGTCTAGGACCATAAGACTCCTTAACAACTTCCACACCCAAGCCATAAGACTGCTGAACAATTTATCAAAAGTTTTAGAACACCTTCTCATTCAAGGGTTTTTCTTTATTTTTACTGTTTTTTATATTGTAGAATAATAGTGAAGACATCGGAATTATGAAATAACACATATGGAATCATATAGTAACCAAAAATGTGTTAAACTAATACATTATATTTTATATTTGAGATTCTTCAAATAGCCACCCTTTGCCTTGATTTTAACATTGCACATGTTTGGTATTATCTCGTTATTGTTATGTTATTACCTTGTTACTATTGTTACTTGTTACTTTACTTTAGGTTATTTAGTAAATATTTTCTTAACTCTATTTCTTGAACTGTATTGTTGGTTAAGGGCTTGTAAGTAAGCATTTCACGGTAAGGTCCACACCTGTTGTATTCGGAGCATGTGACAAATAGCATTTGATTTAATTTGAATGTGAACCCGTCATGCAGGAAGGACAGGAATAAGACATTTTTGGAATAATGTGTTGACGAGCCTCTGACACGTAATCTCTGTGGAAGCGTCAGGGTCACTTCAATGATGTTTGATTGACAAGGAACAGAAGAAAGAATATTGAATCTTCTCTTTCTCGTCCTGTTTCTTCTTCACATCACTCTCTCTCTCTCTTTCTCTCTCTCTCACTCTCTCTCTCAGACTTTAAAATGGTGCTGTCAGCAGCACTCGGTTCATTCTGGACACAGTAGGCAACAACATTGCCACCTGAATAGGTGTTCTAAAACATGGTTTTTATTACTAAATACCATACAAAAGAAAAAAAGCATAATCAATTAGGCTGATTTATATATTTTTTACAGTAAAGTGTCAACAAATGTCTCTGGGGGGGGGGGGATAATTCTCTGGCCAGATATTAGCTGGTTGTGCATAATGTGTGCATTCTGATGAGGTCTAAATCATTCGAGCAGCAGTGGAAGCACAGCAGAAGAGGGTGACATTTCTCTGACCTTCAGCCACACAACGACCAATACACTAAGATGAAGAAAAGAGAAGGGACTGCTAATGAGGTTGAGAGTGAGAGGAATGGCTCCCCAAGGCTACAATCCTCAGGTCCTTCTCAGTAGTCATTGTATGCAGGAAGTGAATAGCAGTAAATCACCATTCCAGTCCAATGTGAGTGCTTTGTTAATATGAGTTCCAGTGCCTTGTTAATATAATTTTCAGTGCCTTGTTTATATGAGTTCCAGTGCCTTGTTTATATGAGTTCCAGTGCCTTGTTAATATGAGTTCCAGTGCCTTGTTAATATGAGTTCCAGTGTTAATATGAGTTCTACTGCCTTGTTAGTATCAGTTCCAGTGCCTTGTTAATATCATTCCAGGGCCAGTTCCAGGCCTTGTTAATATGAGTTCCAGTGCCTTGTTAATATGAGTTCTACTGCCTTGTTAGTATCAGTTCCAGTGCCTTGTTAATATCATTTCCAGTGCCTTGTTAATATCATTTCCCGTGCCCTGTTAATATGAGTTACTGCCTTGTTAATATGAGTTCTACTGCCTTGTTAATATGAGTTCCTGTGCCTTGTTAATATGAGTTCTACTGCCTTGTTAATATGAGTTCTACTGCCTTGTTAATATGAGTTCTACTGCCTTGTTAATATGAGTTCTACTGCCTTATTAATATGAGTTCTACTGCCTTGTTAATATGAGTTCTACTGCCTTGTTAATATGAGTTCCTTGTGCCTACTGCCTTGTTAATATGAGTTCTACTGCCTTGTTAATATGAGTTCTACTGCCTTGTTAATATGAGTTCCCATGCCTTGTTAATATGAGTTCTACTGCCTTGTTAATATGAGTTCTACTGCCTTGTTAATATGAGTTCTACTGCCTTGTTAATATGAGTTCCTGTGCCTTGTTAATATGAGTTCTACTGCCTTGTTAATATCAGTTCCCTTGCCTTGTTAATATGAGTTCTACTGCCTTGTTAATATGAGTTCCTTTGCCTTGTTAATATGAGTTCCAGTGCCTTGTTAATATCATTTCCAGGGCCTTGTTAATATGAGTTCCTTTGCCTTGTTAATATGAGTTCTGCTGCCTTGTTAATATGAGTTCCAGTGCCTTGTTAATATGAGTTCCAGTGCCTTGTTAATATGAGTTCTACTGCCTTGTTAATATGAGTTCCTTTGCCTTGTTAATATGAGTTCTACTGCCTTGTTAATATGAGTTCCTTTGCCTTGTTAATATGAGTTCTACTGCCTTGTTAATATGAGTTCCTGTGCCTTGTTAATATGAGTTCTACTGCCTTGTTAATATGAGTTCCTTTGCCTTGTTAATATGAGTTCTACTGCCTTGTTAATATGAGTTCTACTGCCTTGTTAATATGAGTAGTATTTGCTGGAACACGTATCATGCCCACTTATTTTAGTACATCTAGGCCCATATTCAAAGAGTGTCTAGGATCAAGTTCTCCTTGTCCATATAACCTTAATCATTACGATCTAAAATACAAAACTGATCCTAGATCATCACTGCTACTCAGACACTCAATGACTACTGGCCCGGGTATTTTAGTTTATGACAGGTATGTGATAACAAAAAAGTTATTATTAAATTATCGTTTGGAATATCATTAGGAAAAAATTGGTAAATGCAATGAACATGTCAAAACTTGTTCTCTATATAATTTGGATCTGAGTTACAGTTGATTTGATTTGAATGTGAACCCATCATGCAGGAAGGACAGGAATAAGGCATTGTTGGAATAATGTGTTGACGAGCCTCTGACACGTAATCTCTGTGGAAGCGTCAGGGTCATGATTGATTGACAAGGAACAGAAGAAAGAATATTGAGGCACTGGAACTGATGTACAGTATGTTTATGTTCCATGAAAGAAATCACGTTCAGATAAAAACACCTTTGACATTCACACCACCTACTGTCCCTTTTCATTTACTTTGTCATCCATACTAGCAGTCAATGTACAGGCTGTGCCTGATCTAGTCAATGTACAGACTGTGCCTGATCTGTAGTAGTAGTCAATGTACAGATCTAGTGCCTGGATCTGTAGTAGTAGTCAATGTACAGGCTGTGCCTGATCTGTAGTAGTAGTCAATGTACAGGCTGTGCCTGATCTGTAGTAGTAGTCAATGTACAGACTGTGCCTGATCTGTAGTAGTAGTCAATGGACAGGCTGTGCCTGATCTGTAGTAGTAGTGCCTGAAGTAGTACAGGCAGTGCCTGATCTGTAGTAGTATGGCCTGAATGTACAGGCAGTGCCTGATCTGTAGTAGTAGTCAATGGACAGACTGTGCCTGATCTGTAGTAGTAGTCAATGTACAGGCAGTGCCTGATCTGTAGTAGTAGTCAATGGACAGGCTGTGCCCTAATCGAATGCTGTTGCAATTGTTTAGTCCTCATATCCAATTTATCATCATTAAGAGGTCCGCTGGCTGGCTGGAAGGAGAGAGGCGTCACACCACATAGGAAACCTTCCATTCCAATTGTGCTGAAACCAAAATGTTAACAGGTTTCGCCAACAGAGGGCTGCCTTGCTTCTAGACCTTAGGAAACTTTGCAGTATTTAGTTTTTTTATGTATTATTTCTTACATTCTTAGCTCAGAAAATGTTAAGTGTTATTACACACAGCCAGGAAGAACTATTGGATATCAGAGCAAGGTCAAGTTACCAGCACAACGACTTGGAATATGACTTTACCGAAGCGGATCCATAGTCCTGAACCACCCAGGGCAATTTGAACTGATTCCAGAGGCTGACACAAAACAACGCCTCCGGAGAAGAGGTAGACGGAGCAGTCTTCTGGTCAGACTTCTGTTGCGCACACACTACCCACCGCTTCCGAGTATATTTCTCTCTAATGTCAAGTCTCTAGATAACAAGGTAGACAAAATTAGGACAAGGGTTGCTTTCCAGAGAGACATCAGGGATTGTAACACACTCTATTTCACAGAAACATGGCTCTCTTGGGATATGCTGTCGGAGTCGGTACAGCCACCTGGGTTATTTTTGCGTCGCGCCAACAGGAATGAACATCTCGTTGGGAAGAATAAGGGCAGGGGTGTATGTTTCAGGGGTGTACGTTTTCACTCAGGGCGTAATTGTAACAACATACAGGTTCTGATGGCGCCGGTGAGTAGGGCTGCCGTCTTATCGGCCCTCAAACAATCATTTATTATTATTTTGTAACTTGTTTTGTACATAATTTTTCTCCTACCGTCTTCTATGACCGAAAAGAGCTTTTAAACATCATAACTGGGAATGCTCACCTCAAACTGGACTAAGAGTTTTTCTTCAATCAGTCGGACGCAAGGGATATTATGTTGACACCCGACCACCCCCGCAATTCGCTGTAGAAGGCAAAAGATCAGGGTGTCTTGTGATCAGGGTGCCCTCCCTTCTGCTAGCTAACATTTAATCACTAGAAAATAAATGGGACTAACTGAAAGCACCTATATCCTACCAACAGGTAGAACAGCAGCTCTGGTAAAACACAGGGCGGGGGCCTATGCATTTATGTAAACAACAGTTGGTGCAAAATATCTAAGGAAGTCTGGAAGTTTTGCTCTCCGGAGGTGGAGAATCTTATGATAAGCTGCAGACCTCACTATTTACCCAGAGATGTTTCTTCAGTTCTTTTCGTAACTGTCTATATACCACCACAGAGCGAGGTTGGAGCTAAAACCGCACTAAATGAGCTGTATTCCGCCATAAGCAAACAGGAAAACGCTCATCCAGAGGCAGCGTTCCTAGTGGCCGGTGACGTTAATGCAGGGAAACTTAAATCAACCAGAGGTACTCCACATACAAAGCTCTCCCTCACCCTCCATTTGGTAAATCTGACCACGAGATTCTCCTGATTCCTGCTTACAAAAAAACTAAAGCAAGAAGCACCAGTGACTCGGTCTGTAAAAAAGTGTTCAGATGAAGCAGAAGCTAAACTACAGGACTGTTTTGTTTGCACAGACTGGAATATGTTCCGGGATTCTTCCGATGGCATTGAGGAGTACATTAGTCATTGGCTTCATCAATAAGTGCATCAAGGACGTCATCCCCACAGTGACTGTACGTACATACCCCAACCAGAAGCCATGGATTACAGGCAACATTCGCACTGAGCTAAATGGTAAAGCTGCCACTTTCAAGGAGCGGGACCCGGAAACTTATAAGACATCCCGCTATGCCCTCCGACGAACCATCAAACAGGTAAAGTGTCAATACTGGACTAAGATCGAATCGTACTACACTCGTTGGATGTGGCAGGGCTTGCAAACTATTACAGACTACAAAGGGAAGCACAGCCGAGAGCTGCCCAGTGTCACAAGCCTACCGGATGAGCTAAATAACTTCTATGCTCGCGTCGAGGCAAGTAACACTGAAAGATGCATTCCGGACGACTGTGTGATCAAGCTCTCAGCAGCCGATGTGAGTAAAACCTTTAAACAGGTCATCATTCACAAGGCCGCAGGGCCAGAAGGATTACCAGGACGTGTACTTAGAGCATGCGCTGACCAACTGGCAAGTATCTTCACTGACATTTTCAACCTCTCCCGGTCTGAGTCTGTAATACATACGTTTCAAGCAGAACTCCAAAGTTCCTGTGCTCAAGAATACTAAGGCCTAAATGACTACTGACCCATAGCACTCACGTCTGTAGCCATGAAATGCTTTGAAAGGCTAGTCATGGCTCACATCAACACCATTATCCCATTATCCCTAGACCCACTACAATTTGCATACCGCCCAAACAGATCCACAGATGATGTGATCTCTATTGCACTCCACACTGCCCTTTCCCACCTGGACAAAAGGAACACCTATGTGAAAATGCTATTCACTACAACTCAGCATTCAACACCATAGTACCCTCAAACTAAACAGCTCCCTGTTTAGGGACTAAACAGCTCCCTCTGCAACTGGATCCTGGACATCCTGACGGGCAAAATAATAAAAATCTCTCCCTCAACGTGATCAAGACGAAGGAGTTTAATGTGGACTACAGGAAAAACTGGACTGAGCACTCCCCATTCTCATCAACGGGGCTGTAGTGGAGCAGGTTGATAGCTTGAGTTCCTTGCCGTCCACATCAACAACAAACTAAAATGGTCCAAGCACACCAAGACAGTCATGAAGAGGCCACGACAAAACCTATTCCCCCTCAGGTGACTGAAAAGATTTGGCATGGGTCCTCAGATATTCAAAATATTTTACAGCTGTATCATTGAGAGCATCCTCGCGGGTTGCATCACTGCCTGGTATGGCAACTGCTCTGCCTCCGACTGTCAGGCACTACAAAGGGTAATACGTACAGCCCACACCTGTTGTATTCGGCACATGTGACAAATACAATTTTATTAGATTTTTGATTTGATTTGATTTCTGGCATTATCTCCCAAGGGAATACTCCTCGGTTATTGTCACAGCCATGTATATCCCTCCTCAGGCCCGTACCACAACGGCCCTCAAGGAACTTCACTAGACTTTATGCAAACTGGAAACCATATATCCTGAGGCTGCATTTATCGTAGCTGGATAGTTTAACAAAGCACATTTGAGGACAAGGCTACCTAAATTCTGTCAGCATATTGATTGTAGTACCCGGGCTGGCAAAACACTGGATCACTGCTACTCTAACTTCTGCGATGCATACAAGGCCCTCCCCTCGCTCCTTTCGGCAAATCTGACCACAACTCCATTTTACCCATCCCTCCCAAAGGTAGAAACTCAAACAGAATGTACTCGTGCTAAGGACTATTCAATGCTGCTCTGACCAACCAGAATCCAAGACTTATATGCTGATTCGGTGAGTGGGTTTATAAGGAAATGCATAGGAGATGTTGTACCTACTGTGACTATTAAAACCTACCCTAACCTTAAATTGTACATAGATGACGGCATTTGCGCAAAACTGAAAGCGCGAACCACTGCATTTAACCATGAAAATGTGACTGGGAATATGGCTGAATACAAACAGTGTCGTTATTCCCTACGTAAGGCAATCAAACAAGCAACATGTCAGTATAGAGACATGTAATAAACTCAGCAAAAACAGAAATGTCCTCTCACAAGCAACTACATTTATAAATATTTGTATGAACATAACACGTTTCAACAATTGAGAAACTGAACAAGTTACACAGACATGTGACTAACAGAAATTGAATAATGTGTCCCTGATCCAAGTGGGGGGTCAAAATCAAAAGTAACAGTCAGTATCTGGTGTGGCCACAAGCTGCAATAAGTACTGCAGGGCATCTCCTCCTCATGAACTAAACCACATGTGCCAGTTCTTGCTGTGAGATGTTACCCCACTCTTCCACCAAAGGCACCTGCAATTTTCTGAACATTTCTGGGGGGAATGGCCCTAGCCCTCACCCTCCGATCCAACAGGTTCCAGACGTGCTCAATGGGATTGAGATCCGGGCTCTCCGCTGGCCATGGCAGAACACTGACATTCCTGTCTTGCGGGAAATCATGCACAGGACGAGCAGTATGGCTGGTTGCACTGTAATGCTGGAGGGTCATGCCAGGATGAGCCTGCAGGAAGTGTACCACGTGGGAGGAGGATGTCTTCCCTGTAACGCACAGCTTTGATTGCCTGCAATGACAACAAGCTCAGTACAATGATGCTGTGACACACCACCCCAGACCATGACGGACCCTCCACCTCAAAATCCATCCCGCTTCAGAGTACTGTACAGGCCTCTGTAAAGCTCATTCCTTGTAAAGCTCATTCCTTCGACGATAAATACAAATCCAACCATCACCCCTGGTGAGGCAAAACCGCAACTCGTCAGTGAAGAGCACTTTTTGCTAGTCCTGTCTGGTCCAGCGACAGTGGGTTTGTGCCCATAGGCGACATGGTTGCCGGTGATGTCTTGTGAGGACCTGCCTTACAACAGGCCTACAAGCCCTCAGTCCAGCCGCTCTCAGCCTATTGCAGACAGTCTGAGCACTGATGGAAGGATTTTGCGTTCCTGGTGTAACTTGGGCAGTTGTTGTTGCCATCCTGTACCTGTCCGGCAGGTGTGATGTTTAGATGTACCGATCCAGTGCAGGTGTTGATACACGCGGTCTGCCACTGCGAGGACGATCAGCTGTCCGTCCTGTCTCCCTGTAGTGCTGTCTTAGGCGTCTCACAGTACGGACATTGCAATTTATTGCCCTGGCCACATCTGCAGTCTTCATGCCTCCTTGCAGCATGCCTAAGGCACGTTCACACAGATGAGCAGGAACCCTGGGCATCTTTCTTTTGGTGTTTTTCAGGTTCAGTAGAAAGGCCTCTAGTGTCCTAAGTTTTCATAACTGTGACTATAATTGCCTACCCTCTGTAAGCTTATAGTGTCTTAACGATCGTTCTACAGGTGCGTGTTCATTAATGATTTATGGTTCATTGAACAAGCATGGGAAACAGTGTTCAAACCCTTTACAATGAAGATCTATGAAATTATTTGAATTTTTACAAATTATCTTTGAAAGACAGGGTCCTGAGAATGGGACGTTTCTTTTTTTGCTGAGTTTATATAACGAAATGAATATGCCCTCACGTGTTACAGTATATTCAATGGGCTTTATTTGTCGATAAATAGCTTACATAACTATCCATACAAATATCCTTTACCGCGCCAATGGTTTTCCTCTGAAAGAAAATCCTTGTCCTTACGCCCTCCACAAAGTAATTGTGTGTTGGTGCATGGGTTTTGCAAAATAAGGGCATCATTTGAACAATATGTTATGTTATGCTTGAATTTGAATTTCAAAAGCTGTGTGAATAATTTGTCCTTGGATTTCAAAACTATATTCATGCGCCTTGAAAGAAATATAAAAGTCAGTTAAACATACAGCATTTTGCACAGTTAAACAGTTACTGTATTTGCCAACACTGTAAAGTAAAGCGTATCCACTTCGCTATTTACCTTGGTAACAACTTCCCTACCAACCCCTAACTGCTTCCCCATTGATTGGAATACAGTGGGGGGGAGGGGGGACTGTTGAGGGTGGCTGCAAGTAGCAGTGGGACCATGCATTACCATGGAAACCATCTGTCTCATGTGCTGCGATTCATGTTTAAGTACAATGGTCCCCAGAGCCCGGCTTGGTCAGCCTAGACTCCATCCTGCTCTCCATGGTTACAGACACCAGGTCTCCTTCTAATGAGTGCCAGTGTCAGCAGAGATGTGGTAGACCAGGCCCCACATGTCATAGCAGAAACTAATTCCATCTGAGAAAGGGCTAGGAAGGACATACTGTACTTCAATTTCACTTCCCAGGCACATATTACACTGAGAGGTAAAGGAATGGTTTTCTAGGGAGGGGATCATCTGTGACTCCCCCTCCTCCCCCTCTCCTCCTCCCCTCCTCCCCCTCTCCTCCCCATTCTCCCCCTTTCAGACCTCCTCCTCCCCCTCTCCCCCTCCGCTCCCCCTCCTGCCCTCCCCTCTTCTCCCCTCCCCTCTCCTCTCCTCTCTTCCCCCTGTACTCCCCCTCTCCCATTACTGCAGCCACAGCTAGAGACATGTCAAGGTTTTCCTCCAACTTTTCTATGCATAGTGGAGGCTCCATTCAAACTTGTTCTAGGACTGCAGTATTGTATTGAGGCAGTTGCCAGGTCTTTTTCTACAGCAACAGTGCTTTGGAGAAGAGACATGTAATATCGCCTGAGAAATAATGTTAAAAAATGTATTGATTGTGAGTTTTGTAAAGAGAGAACAGGGGGCTATGTGCTTTTTGTAGATCCGAGAGTATAAGTTAATGTCTTGTTCCAAGTAAAAGGCTATATTTTCTGTCAACTGCTTCTTGTGAAAGAAGAATACTTTTGTTCAAAAACAGTTGTGTGCTCGCACTTTATTGTCATGAGCAATTATACTGAACAAAAATATAAACGCAACATGCAACAATTTCATTGATTTTACTGAGTTACAGTTCAGACGAGGAAATCAGTCGATTGAAATTGTGACGTCTGTTTCCAACTCACACTCTCAAACACATAGATCCCCCTGAACGCAGCTCACTTCCCAGCCCACTTTCCAGCTCACACTCTCAAACACATAGATCCCCTGAACGCAGCTGAGTCTCCAGATCCCATTCACCTGAATTCTGATCACCTGTTCACACACCTGTATGTTATCACACACTATTTAGTTCAGTTATTTGCACCCCATCACTGTGAGGTATTATTTGTTTTGTGGCACACTTCCATTTGGAGCGATGGGTTTCCTGTCATTTAATCCTCCCGTGTATGATAGTTTTTGCCTGCCTTCCTGTTAGCAACCTATTGTCTGGTTTCCCGGAGGACGTTACTAGCATTTTCCCTGACTTTACTGTTTCCTTTTTGGACCCCCTGTGTATGACCTTCTGCCTGCCCCTGGACGCAGCTACCTGCCTCCTCCTGTGGTCCTTTATAAATAACCACCTGCTGCGCCTTGCGCTTGAAACCAGCTCTCTGTCTCCCATCGTGTTCACTACAGAAATAAATGAATTAAACCCTATTCCATGGATTTCACATGACTGGGAATACAGAAATGCATATGTTGGTCACAGATACCTTAAACATAATGGGCCTCAGGATCTTGTCACAGTCTTTGTGCATTCAAATTGACATCAATAAAATTAAATTGGGTTCGTTGTCTGTAGCTTATGCCTGCCCATTCCATAACCCCATCGCCACCATGGGGTGCTCTGTTCACAATGGTGACATCAGCAAACCGCTCACCCACAAGACGCCATACACGTGGTCTGCGCCTGTGAGGCCGGTTGGATGTACTGACAAATTCTCTAAAACAACATTGAAGGTGGCTTTTGGTAGAGAAATTAACATTTAATTCCTGCCCACCAGAGCTCCCTCAAAACTTGAGACATCTGTGGAATTGTGATAAAACTACACATTTAGGGTGGCCTTTTTTGTACCCAGCACAAGGTGCAACCTTCAAAATTGTGGGTGAAAAAGAGGAAGGTGATAAGGTTTGAGTTGAGAGGTGAACCGCTTGACATAGAAACACTGGTTTTTCGGTGGGTTTTTTAAATTATGTTTATTAATTATGACATTCTGAAAAATATGATTAACATTGCATGCACCCATGACGCCACTAGGTCATTGGACTGCAGGAAAGAGCTACTGGGCAAACACAAGTTAACTGTCTCTTTAGACGTATCTACCATGGCGTCCCCCTATTTGTTTCCCATCTTAGGTGTGTTTGATGCACTTACAGCACCTTCCATTTGCATGACCAATCCAACACAGAGCTCTCTACCATCGCTGGCTCATCTAATTGTTGCAAGCTGCCTCGTCCATTGAGAAATTAATTGACCTTGATTGTACTGTATATCATCTGTCTTGGTAGCAAGAACATCTTCTGTGGTTGCTGTAATTAGTGTACCAATGCAAATCAAGACCCAAGGTTGAACCTTTAACAAGTCAGACCACTTCCACTTTATCAAGATAGAGACGGAAACCCATGGTAATTGTAACTGCACTGCAGCATGGAACTGTAAATCCACTGGTAGGGCTCCTAAAACATTAGGCAGTACGTGCGTTTGCCCCACCATAGCCTGTAGGCCTATCTCAAATAGCTCCAGGCATGTATTCGTACAAACCAGAAGAATAACTGTCAAAAGCAGATACATTTTCGCCAACAGCACCCGTCATTCCAATCATGTGTTCCTCTAGAATGTCCAGTGGGATGCCAAGATGTTGTCACTGTTTGTTTGTTTTTTGTAGTTCTTCGGAGCAATTTCACTGGCGAATCACAATGTCAGAACAGCTTTTCCCCTGCCACTGAGGCTACACACAATTGAACAAGCCCAGATTGAAAAATGGGACCCCACGCATACTATGAATTTATATAGGTTATGAATGATATGGGTTATGAATGACATGGGTTATGAATGACATGGGTGAATGAATCATACAGGAAGAAAAATGTCAATTCCTCAGGTGATTTTGGATGTGTAAAAAAAAAAAAAGAAGAGTTTTGTGTGCCTGGTATGGAGGTCAATGTTTTTTATTGGTTTTATATTGTTTATACTGCTGTTGATATTGTTCTCCTTTCTGCTTTGTTGTGTTTCCTCTTTTTAATCTTAAAAAGTGTTATATGAGCCCTGGGGCGGCAGGGTAGCCTAGTGGTTAGAGCGTTGGACTAGTAATCGAAAGGTTGCAAGTTTGAATCCCCAAGCTGACAAGGTACAAATCTGTTGTTCTGCCCCTGAACAGGCAGTTAACCCACTGTTCCTAGGCTGTCATTAAAAATAAGAATTTGTTCTTAACTGAGTTGCCTAGTAAAATAAAATTAAAATGCACTTCAAATAAACTGTGACTGGACTGCTCATTTACTTTAAATCTACAAAAAAAAATGTACGTAAAAAAATTCTGTTATAAAGTAAGTGTCATCATGCGAGGAATCCTAGCATGATCCAAGGCAGCACATCTTGCCAATATTCCATGTTTGTGTCAACCCGAGAACCTCACAGAATTATTTCACAGTGCAGGTCCCCTGTCTCCTGTGATGCTTGTCGAAGCCACTATAACGAGACTGCTGAGGTTCAGGATAATAATAATATTAATAATGTATTACTTTTTTTATAGCACTTTTCATAGAATCTCAAAAACAAACAAGCAAAATATCATGACAGGTCCACCAACAGAGGCCAAGTCTTTGAAATTTGCATCCTACAAAGATAGAGAGGGTCAGTTTATGGCTTGAGTGGAGAGAGCTGGTCAGAAGATGGTAGATGATAGTGACGGAGTCTGCTAATGATCTTGTAGAGGGCCTCTGGGAACCAGCCTGACTCTTATAGCCACTGGACTTGTCCTCTTCCACTGTGTGTAACACCACTTGATGTGTGATCCCTCAGCAGCTCAGAGTGGCAGAAAGCTCAACACTCAAAGTTCAGAATAGTAGCCAGTCGTCCTCACTACGAGCCCTCTGCCTCAGCACTGCTGTATTCCTCTGTCTCCCATTCCTCTTACGCTTCAGGCGACTCCTCAAATGATGTTCTCAAAAGATCAAGACTTGGCAGCCAGGCGAACCAAAAAAGATGGTACTGTATCCAGATGCATTTTTTAAACAAAAGCTATCAAGCCAAGCCAAAAAGTGTTTTTAAAAAGTAATCAACATTGCTACCCTAAACGTGGAATCACTTTGGACAACCACACCAGACAGAGTTGTTGTCTAAAGTAATCACAATTCAAAAAAGTCCCAATTCATTAAAAAATTACATTTTTCTTAGGGGAAATTAAATATTCAACATTGCTACCAGGTTGTTACCCTAAACCTGGAAACATTTTGGAGCACCATACCCATACAAGTCAATGTTCTTGACTAAAGCAAGCACAATTCAGAGAGTTTTCATGGAAACATACTAGAATACAAATATTCATCATTACCTATAACTAAACTCAGGAAGTATTTTGCAGAACTTATACGACAACGTAAACCAGACAATGGTGTTGTTTTAGCACCATTCAGATAGCTACAAAGTTCAAAGAAATGTGCCTCTATAGAGCATGAACTATACAGTGTAGAGGCTATAGTATGTAAAGTGACTCGCAGAGAAATCAGCCATCTGAAGGTTAATTGGGGCGTTCTCGTGCTCCGCCTTGCGTCCAATGGCATTTCATCATCACATTATGAGTGCATTACCATAGACATCCCACCAGCCATTAGACAGAGTCATTTGAGCCATTTAATTGAGCACCTTAGTTTAGCGAGAGAATAACTTTTGCAATGGTGTTTTTATTATAGCCGGCACTCTTTGCCAATCAGCTAAAGGTCACTAGGCTAACAGTCTTGCAGCGCCGCGGAGAGACTCATGTGCCGCGTTCTGCAAATGGGGCACGCATTGAAACTTGACTGGTTTCCATTTCAGGGCGAAATGAATGCCCCTCGACAATGTCTGGGTGAGTTTTGGACAGAAATTAAATCACAAAATGGCAAGGTCTGAAGACTTTGAGTTTACTTGACTGTGACAGAGCTTTTCTAGTCTTTTCTTGAATATAATAAAAACACAAAGCTACCTAGTGCAGCGCTTGTCTTGGATAAAATCAAATCACTTGCTGCGGCCCATTCTTTTCCTTGAGGCCCCCCCACACCGGCCCATTCTTTTCCTTGAGGCCCCCCCACACCGGCCCATTCTTTCCCTTGAGGCCCCCCCACACCGGCCCATTCTTTTCCTTGAGGCCCCCCCCACACCAGCCCATTCTTTTCCTTGAGGCCCCCCACACCAGCTCATTCTTTTCATTGAGGCCCCCCACACCGGCCTACTCTTTTCCTTGAGGCCCCCCAACACCGGCCCATTCTTTTCCTTGAGGCCCCCCACACCGGCCATGTTTTTCCTTGAGGCCCCCCACACCAGCCCATTCTTTTCATTGAGGCCCCCCACACCGGCCCATTCTTTTCCTTGAGGCCCCCCCACAGCGGCCCCTTTCTTTTCCTTGAGGACCTCCCACACCGGCCCATTCTTTTCCTTGAGGCCCCCCACACCGGCCCGTTCTTTTCCTTGAGGCCCCCCCACACCGGCCCATTCTTTTCCTTGAGGCCCCCAACACCGGCCCATTCTTTTCCTTGAGGCCCCCCCACACCGGCCCATTCTTTTCCTTGAGGCCCCCCAACACCGGCCCATTCTTTTCCTTGAGGCCCCCCACACCGACCATGTTTTTTCCTTGAGGCCCCCCACACCAGCCCATTCTTTTCCTTGAGGCCCCCCAACACCGGCCCATTCTTTTCCTTGAGGCCCCCCCCACACCGGCCCATTCTTTTCCTTGAGGCCCCCCACACCAGCCCATTCTTTTCCTTGAGGCCCCCAACACCGGCCCATTCTTTTCCTTGAGGCCCCCCCCACACCGCCCATTCTTTTCCTTGAGGCCCCCCACACCAGCCCATTCTTTTCATTGAGGCCCCCACCCACCATGTTTTTCCGGCCCACACTTCTTTTCCTTGAGGCCCCCCACACCGGCCCATTCTTTTCCTTGAGGCCCCCCCCCACACCAGCCCATTCTTTTCATTGAGGCCCCCCCACACCGACCATGTTTTTCCTTGAGGCCCCCCACACTGGCCCATTCTTTTCCTTGAGGCCCCCCACACCGACCATGTTTTTCCTTGAGGCCCCCCACACCGGCCCATTTTTTCCTTGAGGCCCCCCACACCGTCCCATTCTTTTCCTTGAGGCCCCCACTCTGGCCCATTCTTTTCCTTGAGGCCCCCCCACACCGGCCCATTTTTTCCTTGAGGCCCACCCACACCGGCCCATTCTTTCCCTTGAGGCCCCCCACACCGGCCCATTCTTTCCTTGAGGCCCCCCCACACCGGCCCATTCTTTTCCTTGAGGCCCCCCAACACCGGCCCATTCTTTTCCTTGAGACCATTATTAGATTGGTCCCACAGAGATAAAGTTGGACCAGCCCATCTGGCATTTGCCCGAACTGGAGTTTGGCCCGTATGGCATTTATGTCTCAGACTGATAAGAGGGTCTGTGTTCCTCTTTGACATGTTGCACAGGATAACCACTTGGGAATGACTGCGCACTCACCTGGGAGAGAGGAGACGGGTTCCCTTCGCCATTGCAGTCGTGGGCCAAGATCCCTTTGTTGTATCCTTGCACAAAGGGTACCTATGGGATATTTCACAATTTCAGGCCTCCATTTTAATTTTAATTTTTGAATGTTTTATTTTACCTTTATTTAACTAGGCAAGTCAGTTAACTTTTTTCAATGACGGCCTCGGAACAGTGGGTCAATTGCCTTGTTCAGGGGCAGAACAACAGATCTTTACATTGTCAGCTCGAGGATTCGATCTGGCAACCTTTCGGTTACTAGGCCAATGCTAGGCCACTAGGCTACCTGCCGCCCCTGAATGGACCCTCAAAAGCAATCTTTGTATATCCAGAGAAGCTTTCATGTCAATTATGCAAGGACAGACAAGGACAGATAGGAGACAGAGAGGGACAGAGAGGGACAGTCCACATGGTCGTGCTGCTGCTGCAGTTTCAACTGTTCTGCTTGCGGCTATGGAACCATGACCTGTTCACCGGACGTGCTACCTTGTCCCGGACCTGCTCTTTTGGACTTTCTCTCTACCACACCTGCTGTCTCTAACTCTGAATGATCAACTATGAAAAGCCAACTGACATTTACTCCTGAGGTGCTGACCTGTTGCACCCTCTACTACCCCTGTGATTATTTTTATTTGACCCTGCTGGTCATCTATGAACTTTTGAACATATTGGCGTGCCGGGTGGCGATTATAACAGTACATGGCCAAGAGAGCCTGGTTCCTCTCTAGGTTTCTTCCTAGATTCCTGCCTTTCTAGGGAGTTTTTCCTAGCCGCCGTGCTTCTACATTTGCATTGCTTGCTGTTTGGGGTTTTAGGCTGGGTTTCTGTATAGAACTTTGTGACATCAGCCGATGTAATAGAGGAACAGAGGAGACAGAGAGGGACAGAGAGGGACAGAGAGGGACAGGAAGGAGATAGGAAAGGTTCAGAGAGGGACAGAGAGGGACAGAGAGGAGAAAGAGAGGAGACAGAGAGGGTCTTAGAGGGACAGGAAGGAGATAGGAAAGGTTCAGAGAGGGACTGAGAGGGACAGAGAGGGACAGAGAGGAGAAAGAGAGGAGACAGAGAAGGGCAGAGAGGGACAGGAAGGAGACAGGGAAGAACAGAGAGGAGACAGAGAGGGACAGGGAGGAGACAGAGAGGGACAGAGAGGGACAGAGAGGAGACAGAGAGGGACAGTGAGGAGACAGAGAGGGACAGAGAGGGACAGGATGGAGAGAGGGACAGGGAGGAAACAGAGAGGGACAGAGTAGAAGTCCCTGTACGACCTCCGCAGTCATCAATCGAGCAAAATGACAATATGTGACTCACCACCTGGATATGGTCTCATGTAGCAACATTTGAGACTCAGAGCTACAAAATGGTATATCATATACTGCATTTGAGGAAACAATGGGGAAGTAATTCTGCTTTGAAAGTTGATCAACTTGTACATTTTTGAAAAAAATATATTTTAATGTTTTAGTACTACTATTGGAGAGCCCTTCTTTGTCTACACCCATTCAGCATTGTTCACAACCTCTTAAGCCTTAGCCCCACCCATATTTTTAAGGGTTGATCCAACTGTTCTGTAATAACTTGCCAGCTACCTGTCAGGATTTGGCCAGGGTTGTTCCGGGTTTTTTCACTAGATGCCCCCATTGTGCTTTTTGACCTTATGTTTTTTCCCTTGATCCCCATTATTATTTGCACCTGTGCCTCGTTTCCCCTGATTTATATTTAAACCCTTTGTTTCCCTCAGTTCTGTGCTCTGTGTTTGTATGTTAGCACCCAGCCCTAGTGTTCTGTGTGCTCTTGTCGATTCCGGGTGACGCTCTTGTGGAATTCTGTTTTTTTTGTTCATTTTTTGTGAGTATCTCTTGAGGCTTTTTTGTGCTTTACCTTCCACCTTTTGGATTTGCCATTTTTTGTATTTGAAGGACTTTTTACTTTATTAAATACACCGTCTTAAGTACTGCTGTGTCTGCCTCATCTTCTGGGTTCTGCTGACTATTCGTGGCTCAGTTGGTTAAGTGACTGTTTCTCACTCCGGAGACCCAGGTTCGTAACCGGGTCCTGACAGAAACACAGAGCCAAAAATGAACCCAGAGGCATCCAGTTCCCAGGACCTTTTTGCCATGCTGTCCCACCACCAGGAGACTGTCCAACGCCACGAAGCCGCCCTGGTTCAGCAAGAGGCCTTAATGGCTAGACATTCTCATCTTCTGTCGGAGATGCTGACTTCCATTAAGCAAATATCCGATCGACTTACCCCGGCAACAGTTCCCGTCCCAGTACCTCAGATTCACGTACCCATGGCAGTTAACCCCCTGGCTGAACCTCGTCTTCCACCTCCCCAACGGTTCTCAGGTGATCCAAGTGCTTGTAAAGGGTTTCTCACCCAATGTTCTCTCTCCTTTGAGCTGCAACCCTCGTCGTTTCCCACCGACCGGTCTAAGATCGCATATATCATCACCCTGCTGTCGGAAAAAGCCCTGGCCTGGGCTACTGCTGTGTGGGATGCCCATAGTTCCTGCTGTGCCAGCTACTCTGCCTTTGCTGAGGAATTCAAATGAGTGTTTCAAGGCCCAAGCAGTGGTTCTGACTCAGCCAAACAGCTCCTGACTCTCCACCAAGGTTGGCGCAGCGTGATGGACTATGCCATCCAGTTCCGCACGGTGGCAGCAGCGAGTGGCTGGAACAACGAGGCGCTCACGGTGTGCTTTCTGAAAGGCCTTTCCGACATTATCCAAGATGAACTGGCCACTCGGGAACCACCGGACAATCTCGAGTCCCTGATCAAGTTGGCCTCACGCATTGACCAGCGTCTGAGTGAGAGAGAACTCAACTGTAGACCTCTAGCCCCTATCAGTCCCAGCTCCGAGTCCCCACCTTTATCCTCGCTGGCTCCACCGGAACCCATGCAGATTGGACGCATCTCCCAGGCTGAGAGAGACCGCCGGATGAGGAGCGACGCTGTCTATATTGCGGCAACCCGGGCCATTTCCGTTCCACGTGTCCCGGGCTCCAGGGAAACGCTCTGTCCCGTACAGACCGGGGGAACTGTAACCGGAAACATAACCTCCTCCCATCCGTCCAACTCCCGTCTGCTCATTCCAGTCACCCTCTCCTGGGACAACCACAAGCTTCACCTTCAAGCCTTGGTAGACTCTGGAGCCGCAGGTAACTTCATGGATGGTGTCTGGGCGAAGGAGAATGGCGTTCCATCTGAACCTCTAAGTGACCCCATGAGGGTTACTACATTGGATGGAAGCCCTTTGGGATCTGGACTTGTCACTCATGTCACTACCTCCTTGCGACTTTCAGTTTCACAACACCAGGAATTGATGAACTTTCATTTGATCTCCTGTTCCGAGTTCCCTCTCGTCCTTGGATACCCCTGGCTTCACAGCCATAACCCTCACATCGACTGGTCTGTGGGCACTATCAAGCAGTGGGGTCCTACGTGCCAAGCTACTTGTATTTTCCAGAATTCCCAGAGTTCTACTCCCGAGTCTTTAGAATCCATCGACCTGACCCGAGTTCCCGAGTGTTACCATGACCTCAAACTGGTGTTTAGCAAACAGAGGGCCACCATGCTACCACCCCATAGACCTTATGATTGCCCCATCGACCTGTTTCCGGGCACTTGCCCCCCAGGGGTCGGATCTTTTCCCTATCTCCACCCGAACGAGCTGCTATGGATACCTACATCAAGGACGCTCTGGAAGCAGGCCTCATGCGTCCATCCACCTCCCCGGCGGGAGCAGGGTTTTTCTTTGTGGCCAAGAAAGACGGTGGATTACGTCCTTGCATCGACTACCGGTGACTCAATGCCATAACCGTCCGTAACCGTTACCCGCTACCCCTTATGGCCACAGCCTTCGAGCTGCTCCAGGAAGCAGTTGTTTTTACTAAGCTTGACCCGCGGAACGCATACCATCTTGTGCGGATCAGACCTGGTGACGAGTGGAAGACCGCTTTCAACACGCCTACTGGTCACTATGAATACTTGGTGATGCCCTTCGGCCTGACCAACGCCCCAGCGGTGTTCCAAGCGCTCATAAACGATGTGCTTAGGGATATGCTTAACATATTTGTGTTCGTTTACTTGGATGACATCCTCATCTTTTCGAGCTCCCTTCAAGAACACACTAAGCATGTCAGACAAGTACTCAAACGCCTCCTAGACAGCCATCTGTACGTTAAGCCGGAATTCCATTCATCCCGAGTACAATTCCTGGGATTTGTAGTGGAACCCGGTCGAGTCCAAATGGAACCCAGGAAGGTAGGGGCGGTAGCGGATTGGCCCACCCCAAATCCGTTAAGGAAGTTCAGCGTTTCCTGGGCTTCACAAACTTTTACCGCAAGTTCATCAAGAACTTCAGTTTGGTGGCAGCCCCTCTCTCAGCTTTAACCAAGGGTGGCAATGCAAGGTTTTTGTGGGGAAGAGAAGCTGAGACGGCCTTCCAAGGACTCAAGCAGCGCGTCCTCTCTGCTCCCATCCTGATACTACCGACTACGGATGAACCATTTGTGGTGGAGGTAGACGCATCAGAGGTTGGTGTTGGAGCTGTCCTGTCTCAGAGGGGTGAAGACAAGAATCTTCATCCGTGCGCTTTCTTCTCACACCGGCTTACCCCGGCTGAGAGGAACTACGATGTGGGGGATCGTGAACTCCTAGCGGTTAAGATGGCATTGAAGGAATGGAGACACTGGCTCGAGGGGGCTTCTCACCCGTTTCAAGTGCTTACGGACCACAAAAATCTGGAGTATATCCAGCAGGCGAAGCGGTTGAACTCTAGACAAGCTAGATGGTCTCTTTTCTTCAATCGATTCCAGTTTATCCTCACCTATCGGCCCGGGTCGAAGAATCTCAAACCGGATGCCCTGTCCCGAGTCTACGCTCCTGCCATTCGAGATGACACGGACATGCCTGTCCTTCCTGCTGCTAAGATTGTGGCTCCGATCTCGTGGCAAGTTGAGGATACCGTGAGACGAGCTCAAGCTATCGAACCGGACCCGAAAGGAGGTCCTGCCAATCGGTTGTTTGTCCCCAAGGCAGTGAGGACTCAGGTCCTTCTGTGGGGGCACTCCTCTCGCCTCACCTGTCATTTGGGCGTAGGTCGCACCTTGGAGTTCATCCAGCGTAAGTTCTGGTGGCCTACCATAAGAGAAGACGTTGCCACTTTCGTCAATGCCTGCCCCGTGTGCTGCCAGGGCAAATCTTCTCACCTCCGCCCTCAAGGACTCCTTCACCCTTTCCCTGTTCCCCACAGACCCTGGTCCCATATCTCATTGGACTTTATTACTGGACTTCCTCCATCCCATGGCAATACTACTATCCTAGTCATAATCGACAGGTTTTCTAAGGCGGCCAGGTTCGTCCCTCTGAATAAGTTACCTTCTGCCAAGGAAACGGCTGAGTTGGTAATTAATCATGTGTTCCGAGTCTTCGGCATTCCTCAAGATATGGTTTCTGACAGAGGTCCCCAGTTCGCCTCAAGGTTTTGGAAGGCCTTCTGCCAACTCATGGGGGCTTCTGCCAGTCTATCTTCAGGGTACCATCCGGAGTCCAACGGCCAAACAGAGAGGATGAATCAAGAGCTGGAAACCACATGACTCGTGACAACCCGTCCACATGGTCATCCTTTATTGTTTGGGCCGAATACACGCACAACACCTTGCGCTCCTCCTCCACTGGTATGTCCCCGCACGAGTGTCAGTTTGGCTATGCTCCTCCATTGCTCCCGGACCAGGAGGCAGAAGTCAGAGTGCCTTCAGCCTTGAAGTTCGTCAGACGCTGTCAGCTTATGTGGAGGAAGACCCGTCTTAATCTTATGCGTTCCTCACAGAGGTACCAACAACAAGCCAACAGACGTCGCCGTCCCGGGCCTACCCTGCGCCCGGCCAGAGAGTCTGGCTCTCCACAAGAGACTTACCACTACGGGTGGAGTCTCACAAGCTGTCCCAAAAATACATCGGTCCCTTTAAGGTTGCCAGGAGAGTTAACCCAGTTTCTTATCGCCTACACTTACCCAGATCCCTTAAGATTAATCCCACATTTTACATTTCCTTATTAAAACCTGTTGTTTTTTCTCCCCTTGTCCCGGCAGACAGACCTCCCCCTCCGCCTCGTGTCATTGGAGGCCAGCCAGCTTATACCGTCCATCGGATACTGGATTCCCGCCGGGTGCAGCAGTCCTGGCAGTATCTGGTGGACTGGGAAGGCTACGGTCCCGAGGAGCGCTCCTGGGTTCCTGCCAAAGACATACTGGACCCTGACCTCATTCGTCAGTTCAGGGCCCTCCACCCCGAGAGAGCTGGTAGGAACGTCAGGAGCCCTTCCTAGGGGGGGGATTCTGTCAGGATTTGGCCAGGGTTGTTCCGGGTTTTTTCACTAGATGCCCCCATTGTGCTTTTTGACCTTATGTTTTTTCCCTTGATCCCCATTATTATTTGCACCTGTGCCTCGTTTTCCCTGATTTATATTTAAACCCTTTGTTTCCCTCAGTTCTGTGCTCTGTGTTTGTATGTTAGCACCCAGCCCTAGTGTTCTGTGTGCTCTTGTCGATTCCGGGTGACGCTCTTGTGGAATTCTGTTTTTTTTGTTTTTGTTCATTTTTTGTGAGTATCTCTTGAGGCTTTTTTGTGCTTTACCTTCCACCTTTTGGATTTGCCATTTTTTGTATTTGAAGGACTTTTTACTTTATTAAATACACCGTCTTAAGTACTGCTGTGTCTGCCTCATCTTCTGGGTTCTGCTGACTATTCGTGGCTCAGTTGGTTAAGTGACTGTTTCTCACTCCGGAGACCCAGGTTCGTAACCGGGTCCTGACACTACCTTCAGACAACTAAGAGAGAGAGAACAGCTCACTGAACATTACTCGCTTTATTGCTTTGTCTGTGGTTTCGCATTCAGAGTGCACACTGGACACTCTTGCCAATAAGTAGGGTTGTCCCAAAAGCTCTGACCTCAGACCTACAGTCAAGAACCCAAGCTAACTAGCTAACATTGGCTAGCTACTTCCAGACACATAATGAGAGAACGCCACACATTTTACCCTAGCAGAGTTGATTATGTTATCCAGAGCGTAGGTGACCGTAACTGTGCTGTTGGCAACAATTGAATTAGGCTTTGTTGCCAACATTTACTGACACTGGACATATTCAACGGGTGTTGAGCGTTCAGAAATGCGTTCAGTTATTCTGTGCTCGGGCACACTAAGATGAGAGTCTTTTGTTAAGAAATTTATCTTGATAGCTAGCTAGGTAAACAATGAATCCCAACGCATGATGTAATGTTAGTTAGCGAGCTAACAGTACACTTTAACTTGAAATGACAATACTTGGTCAAAAATAGAGTGGTCTTTGGTAAGACATGTAGCTAGCTAGCTAAACAATGGGCCATAATCACAACTCATGGTGTTACTACCCTGCATGAATCTGCAGGTAGCTAATCAACCAGGTTCTATGGCTATAACTAGTCACGCAAATGTGTCTGAGATACAAAGAATAACATAGTACACATAACGTCAGCCAGCTAACAATAGTTAGCTAACAGTACACCTGAAATGAAACCACTTTTTGTCAAAATTTGAAATGTGTAATATCTGAAAATCTTACCAGTATACATCATGGTGGGACGCGTCTCCTGTTTAATGACATGCATGGTTGCCTTAGTTTGACGATGTAATCCAGACTGGTGTTTTCTCCATCTCCTTAGCTATCATACTCAAATTCCACTGATTTCAAAACTTGGTACTCCAGAAAGTGGAGAGCATACACATAACGTTAGCTAGTGAGCCAGCTAACATTGGCTAGATAAATTCTTATGGCTGCAGGGGCAGTATTGAGTAGCTTGGATGAAAAGGTGCCCAGAGTAAACGGCCAGCTCCTCAGGCTTAGTTGCTAATATATGCATACTATTATTAGTATTGGATAGAAAACACTCTAAAGTTTCCAAAACTGTCAAAATATTGTCTGTGAGTATAACAGAACTGATATTGCAGGCGAAACCCTGAGGAAAATCAAACCAGGAAGTGGCTTCTATTTTGAAAACTCCATGTTCCATAGCCTTCCTTTGCTCCATTTAAAGGGATATCAACCAGATTCCTTGTCCTATCGCGTCCTCAAGGTGTCAACAGTCTTCAGACATAGTTTCAGGTTTTTATTTTGAAAAATGAGCCAGAAATATAACATCGCGTCAGGTGGCCGCATGCGTTTTGCTCACGCAACAGAGTTTGGGCTGCCATTGCCTTTCCCTCTCCTACTGATAAAGACATTTGCGGTTGATATATTATCGATTATATATTTTAAAAACAACCTGAGGATTGATTAAACATTTGACATGTTTCTGTGGACATTAAGGAAACTATTTGGAATTTGTCTGCGTTGTCGTGACCGCTCTTTCCTGTGGATTTCTGAACATAATGCGCCAAACAAACGGAGGTATTTTGGATATAAAATCATCTTTATGGAACAAAAGACATTTTTTTGTGTAACAGGGAGTCTCGTGAGTGAAAACATCCGAAGATCATCAAAGGTAAACGATTAATTTGATTGCTTTTCAGATTTTCGTGACCAAGTTACCTGCCGCTAGGTGTACATAATGTTTTGTTTGTATATCGATAAACTTACACAAACACTTGTATTCTTTTCGCTGTAAAGCATCATTTCAAAATCTGAAACGACAGGGTGATTAACAAAAGGCTAAGCTGTGTTTTGCTAAATTTCACTTGTGATTTCATGAATATGAATATTTTCGAGTAAGATTATTTGACCGTTGCGCTATGCTATTTAGCGTAGTTGATGACAATTATCCCGGATCCGGGGGGGGGGGGGTCCAAGAGGTTAACGGGATTGCAGCCATAACAAGATAACAGTACACTTTAACTTGACATTAGGTTTATTCGGTTTTACTACGCGATACACGATGACCTAAACATACTAACCAGCTCCAATAGACAGACGCGCTATATGGTAGACCAATCTAAACTCATCTCTCTGCATGTCCAGCCCAATCATTATCTCAGCCAATCATGTCTAGTGGGAAGGTTGCTCCCTTTTTCTGTGGCTAAACCAACTTGGCTTGACATTTCAATTTTTTATTTTGTATTTACAGATGGCATAGAAGTTTGATATTAAGGCACATATTAGTTCATATGTTCGAATAGGCCAAAAAAAACGCCTTTTCATTAAAATTATATTTTTTACGTTCAAGTTGTGACTTACGTGACAGTTTTCTGAATCGGTCACATATAGGAATAAGGTGGAATCATATTACTCGGGCTGTGCAGAGCCTACAGTCCATTACAGATCTACAAAGGAAGACCCAGCCATGATCCGCCCAATGATGCCTCACTTCCAAATGAACTCAATGCATTTTATCCACACTTTGACAATAACAACAATGTACCGTGCATGAGGGCTCTCGTGGACCTAGACGACTGGGTGATCTCGCTCTCCGAGGCCAACATAAGGTCTTTAATCAGTATAACACTTGGAAGGCCGAGGGGCTGGACGGTATCCCAGGGTGTGTTCTCAGAGCATGCGCAGATCAACTAGCAGGCATATTCACTGTAATTTTCGACCTCTCTTTGTCCCAGTCTGTAATCCTCACGTCTTTCACTGACCACCATTATTCCTGTTTCTAAGAACTCTAAGGCTTCATGCCGCCCTGTATCACTCACATCTCATGAAATGCTTTGAAAGACTGGTTAAGGCACACATCAACTTCATCATCCCAGACACCATAGAATTACTCAAATTTGCAAACTGCCCTGAATGATCCATAGACGACACAATCTCAAGTGCACTCCACACTGCTAGATAAGAGGAATACCTACAGTATGTGAGAATGCTGTTCATTGAGTTCAACACCATTGTCCCTTCCAAGCTTGTCACAAAGCTTAGGACTCAGTGACTGAATACCTGCCTTAGGCCCCCGTCCACATCGACAAGACCCTACACAGTCACATAACTTTACACACTCTCAGAACTGTACACACTCACAGAACTCTATAGACTCACAGAACTCTACAGTCTCACAGAACTCTACAGACTCACAGAACTCTACAGTCTCACAGAACTCTACAGACTCACAGAACTCTACAGTCTCACAGAACTCTACAGACTCACAGAACTCTACAGTCTCACAGAACTCTACAGACTCACAGAACTCTACAGTCTCACAGAACTCTACAGACTCACAGAACTCTACAGTCTCACAGAACTCTACAGTCTCACAGAACTCTACAGACTCACAGAACTCATCACATTCACAGACACTCAGACACACACAACACAGACACACACTCACATATAATCATCAACTCTGTTTATCATATATCCTGATACCTAGTCACTTGAGGCCTTGTCACCTTACCCCTATACATATCTGAGTCTGCACAACTCTTCCAGGACCTAGGATCAAGAGAAACACTCAAGTGTTTTAGTACTATATCTCTTGACACAATGATGAAAATAATCATGGCCTCTAAACCTTCAAGCTGCATACTGGACCCTATTCCAACTAAACTACTGAAAGAGCTGCTTCCTGTGCTTGGCCCTCCTATGTTGAATATAATAAATGTCTCTCTATCCACCTGATGTGTACCAAACTCACTAAAAGTGGCAGTAATAAAGCCTCTCTTGAAAAAGCCAAACCTTGACCCAGAAAATATAAAAAACTATCGGCCTATATCGAATCTTCCATTCCTCTCAATAATCTTAGAAAAAGCTGTTGCACAGCAACTCACTCCCATCCTGAAGACAAACTATGTATACGAAATGCTTCAGTCTGGTTTTAGACCCCATCATAGCACTGAGACTGCACTTGTGAAGGTGGTAAATGACATTTTAATGGCATCAGACCGAGGCTCTGCATCTGTCCTCGTGCTCCGAGACCTTAGTGCTGCTTTTGATACCATTGATCACCAGATTCTTTTGGAGAGATTGGAAACCCAAATTGATCTACACGGACTGGCCTGGTTTAGATCTTATCTGTCGGAAAGATATCAGTTTGTCTGTGTGAATGGTTTGTCCTCTGACAAATCAACTGTAAATTTCGGTGTTCCTCAAGGTTCCGTTTTAGGACCACTATTGTTTTCACTATATATTTTACCTCTTGGGGATGTCATTCGAAAACATAATGTTAACATTCACTGTTATGCGGAAGACACACAGCTGTACATTTCAATGAAACATGGTGAAGTCCCAAAATTGCCCTCGCTAGAAGCCTGTGTTTCAGACATAAGGAAGTGGATGGCTGCAAAGTTTCTACTTTTAAACTCTGATTTCAAGGTTTTACTGAGAACCTACAAAGCATTACATGGGCTTGCTCCTACCTGTCTCTCTGATTTGGTACTGCCGTATATACCTACACATACGCTATACGTCCCTAGAATTTCTAAGCAAACAGCTGGAGGCAGGGCTTTCTCCTATAGAGCTCAATTTTTATGGAACGGCCTGCCTACCCATGTGAGAGATGTAGACTCGGCCTCAACCTTTAAGTCTTTACTGAAGACTCATCTCTTCAGTGGGTCATATGATTGAGTGTAGTCTGGCCCAGGAGTGTGAAGGTGAACGGAAAGGCTCTGGAGCAACGAACCGCCCTTGCTGTCTCTGCCTGGCCGGTTCCCCTCTTTCCACTGGGATTCTCTGCCTCTAACCCTATTACAGGGGCTGAGTCACTGGCTTACTAGTGCTCTTTCATGCTGTCCCTAGGTGGGGTGCGTCACTTGAGTGGGTTGAGTCACTGATGTGATTTTCCTGTCTGGGTTGGAGCCCCCCCTTGGGTTGTGCCGTGGCGGAGATCTTTGTGGGCTATACTCTGCCTTGTCTCAGGATGATAAGTTGGTGGTTGAAGATATCCCTCTAGTGGTGTGGGGGCTGTGCTTTGGCAAAGTGGGTGGGGTTATATCCTTCCTGTTTGGCCCTGTCTGGGGGTATCATCGGATGGGGCCACAGTGTCTCCTGACCCCTCCTGTCTCAGCCTCCATTATTTATGCTGCAGTAGTTTACGTGTCGGGGGCCTAGCGTCAGTTTGTTATATCTGGAGTACTCGTGTCTTATCCGGTTTCCTGTGTGAATTTAATTATGCTCTCTCTATTTCTCGCTTTCTCTCTTTCTTTCTTTCTTTCTTTCTTTCTTTCTTTCTCTCTTTCAGAGGACCTGAGCCCTAGGATCATGCCTCAGGACTACCTGGCATGATGACTCCTTGCTGTCCCCAGTCCACCTGGCCGTGCTGCTGCTCCAGTTTCAACTGTTCTGCCTGCGGCTATGGAATCCTGACCTGTTCACCGGACGTGCTACCTGTCCCAGACCTGCTGTTTTCAACTTTCTAGAGACAGCAGGAGCGGTAGAGATACTCTTAATGATCGGCTATGAAAAGCCAACTGACATTTACTCCTGAGGTGCTGACTTGCTGCACCCTCGACAACCACTCTGATTATTATTATCTGACCCTGCTGGTCATTTATGAACATTTGAACATCTTGGCCATGTTCTGTTATAATCTCCACCCAGCACAGCAACGAACCGCCCTTGCTGTCTCTGCCTGGCCAGTTCCCCTCTTTCCACTGGGATTCTCTGCCTCTAACCCTATTACAGGGGCTGAGGACTGGCCACCCCAGATAGCCTGGTTCTTCTCTAGGTTTCTTCCTAGGTTTTGGCCTTTCTAGGGAGTTTTTCCAAGCCAACGTGCTTCTACACCTGCATTTCTTCCTGTTTGGGGTTTTAGGCTGGGTTTCTGTACAGCACTTTGAGATATCAGCTGATGCACGAAGGGCTATATAAATAAATTTGATTTGATATCTACCTATATCCCTGCACGTTGTAAACATGGTGTTGGCACTGACCCTGTATATACACTAATGGTCAAATGTTTGGACATGCCTACTCATTCAAGGGTTTTTCTTTATTTGTACTATTTTCTACATTGTAGAATAATAGTGAAGACATCAAAACTATGAGATAACACAAATTAAATCATGTAGTAACCAAAAAAGTGTTAAACAAATCAAAATATATTATATATTTGAGATTCTTCAAATTCCAACCCTTTGCCTTGATGACAGCTTTGCACAATCTTGGCATTCTCTCAACCAGCTTCACCTGGAATACTTTCCAACAGTCTCGAAGGAGTTCCCACATATACTGAGCACTTGTTGGCTGCTTTTCCTTTACTCTGTGATCCAACTCATTGGGGGATCGGGGGATTGTGGGGGATTGGGGGATTGTGGAGGCCAGGTCACCTGATGCAGCACTCCATCACTCTCCTTCTTGGTAAAATAGCCCTTATAAAGGCTGGAGGTGTGTTGGGTCATTGTCCTGTTGAAAAACAAATTATAGTCCCACTAAGCAGGGTGGCTACTTTGAAGAATCTCAAATATACAATATACTTTGATTTGTTTAACACATGTTTGGTTACTACCTGATTCTATATGTGTTATTTCATAGTTTTGATGTCTTCACTATTATTCTACAATGTAGAAAATAGTACAAATAAAGAAAAACCCTTGAATGAGTTGGCGTGTCTAAACCTTTGACCGGTAGTGTAGCTTCTTATTTCTTATTTTTATTTTTGTTCTGCCTTATATTATTTTTAGTGCTACATTGATATTGATTGCTGCATTGTTGGGTTTGAAGCTGAAAGAAATGCATTTCACTGTACTTGTGCATGCATTAAATCATGACATTTTAAACTACAGCCGGTGCCTCAGCAAGTCGTCTGGTGGGTACAGATGTGACTTACTAAACCGTAACTGTCTGACCAGGACCAAAAGCTCACCTATAAATAAGCTGCTTATGTGGGTGTTGGTCTCTGAGGTTAGCATCACTTCAATTACATAGACATTTTTAATGTATTTAGTTTATTTCACCTTTATATAACCAGGTGGTGTAACGACGTTCTTCATTTGTCGAAAGAGAGTCGGACCGAAATGCAGCGTGTTTGTTACTCATGTTTATTAGTGAAAACAAATAACGAAGCTATACATGAAATAACGAATAAATACAAAACAACAAAACGGAACGTGAAACCTATTACAGCCTGACTGGTGAAACTAACACAGAGACAGGAACAATCACCCACGAAATACAAAGCGAAACCCAGGCTACCTAAATACGGTTCCCAATCAGAGACAACGAGAATCACCTGACTCTGATTGAGAACCGCCTCAGGCAGCCAAACCTATGAAACACACACCCCTAATCAGCTACAATCCCAATAACTAAAAAACCCCACTAAATACAACAAACAATAAACCCATGTCACACCCTGGCCTGACCAACTAATTAACTAAAACACAAAATACTAAGACCAAGGCGTGACAGGTGGACTAGTTGAGAACACCTTTATTTAACCAGGTGGGCCAGTTGAGAACACCTTTATTTAACCAGGTAGGTCAGTTGAGAACAAGGAACAAAATAACAAGTTCTCATGTACAACTGCAACCTGGCCAAGATAAAGCAAAGCAGTGCGACACAAACAACAACACAGAGTTACACATAAACAAACGTACAGTCAAGAAACAGTACACAACAGAAAAATAGAAACATCATGTACAGTGTTTGAAAATGTAGAAGAGTAGGGAAGTAGGCAATAAATAGGCCATAGAGGCAAAATAATTAAAATGTAGCATTAATACTGGAGTGATAGATGTGCATATGATGATGTGCAAGTAGAGATACTGGGGTGCAAAAGAACAAGAGGGTAATTAATAATATGGGGATGAGGTAGTTGTGTGTGCTATTTACAGATGGGCTGTGTACAGGTACAGTTATTGGTAAGCTGCTCTGACAGCTGATGTTTGAAGTTAGAGAAGGAGATACAAGACTCACGCTTCAGTGATTTTTGCAATTCCTTCCAGTCACTGGCAGCAGAGAACTGGAAGGAAAGGCGGCCAAAGTAAGTGTTGGCTTTGGGGATGACCAGTGAAATATACCTGCTGGAGCGCGTGCTACGGGCGGGTGCTGCTATGGTGACCAGTGAGCTGAGAAAAGGCGGGGCTTTACCTAGCAAAGACTTGTAGATGACCTGGAGCCAGTGGGTTTGGCGACGGATATGTAGTGACGGCCAGCCAACGAGAGCATACAGGTCGCAGTGGTGGGTAGTTTACGGGGCTTTGGTGACAAAACGGATGGCACTGTGATAGACTTCATCCAGTTTGCTGAGTAGAGTGTTGGGGGCTATTTTGTAAATTACACAGACATCGCCCAAGTCAAGGATCGGTAGGATGGTCAGTTTTACGAGGGTATGTTTGGCAGCATGAGTGAAGGATGCTTGGTTGCGAAGTAGAAAGACGATTCTAGATTTAATTTTAATGTGAGGGAAACAATCGGTTAAAGAGCATGCACTTTGTTTTGCTATCATTTATAACTATTGTTTTGTTGTACTTTCAAACACACAGGGAGTTAGATAGTTGCCATTTTAGGTTAGTTTATTTTATTAATTAGACCATTTAAAAAAACATGCACACATAGAACTTGAAAAAGCCATTGTCGAGGTACAATACAAAGCAATGTACCAGCTGCTAGCAAGGCATCTGTTTTAACCAATCTATTTTGTCTTAATCATAATCCAAGAAAATTACACTGAATATCTCCCGAGGTTTTTGATGAGGTAAACATTGACTTCAGATACAGATTAAATATACATTTCCTCTGATGTAATCTAAAATCATTTAGGTGCTAATTCTAAATTCAACACTGGGATCATATTCACTGTGTGCACATTTTAATGTAGCTCAATCAGCAGCAGCATGAACCTCCCTCTCTCTCTTTCGCTCTCTCTTTTTCTCTCTTTTTCTCGCTTTCTCTTTCTCTTTCTCTCTCTCTCTCTCTCTTTTTCTTTCTCTCGTTATATCTCTCTCTCTCTCGTTATGTCTGCCTGTCTGTCTGTCTGTCTGTCTGTCTGTCTGTCTGTCTGTCTGATTGTCTGTCTGTCTCTCTCTCGCTGATCATTTCATTTTCCTGCCACTGAATTCCTTGTTTCAGTGACTCCAGCTGATGTCCCTCATTTAAAATTGGCTAGATTTGTTTGTTTTTCATGAGTAAATCCATATATTATAGTCTTTATTGAACCACTAGGATGACGAAATGGACACTCAATACATTCCATCAAATCAATATGGTTGGAAAGTAAAATTACAGGAGATACCTTGCAGTTTTGGAGACAGCATCTGTTTTGCTAGTAAAGACATTTGTGGTTCTAATTGATGGTAAATAAGTAAATTGTTTCACCCCACAGTTAGCTAGCAAAAATTGTTTGCAGATCGTAAGCAATCATTTTGCTAGCTACAGTAGCGCTGCCATGTCAGTACCATGACTCCAAAAATGATCAATTTCTACCTGTTGTGTTTACATTTAGCAATTGTGACACACCTTCCATACATATGAATCAAACAAAATCGGCCAAATCATATGGAAAGGATGTTGTAAATATGACATCTCATTGATCGGGCAAAATAAAATATATGTTGACATGATACAGTAGTGGACAAAATGGCCTCAAGCTTTAACTGAACTCCCAGAATTCAACAGAGAAGGACAAAGTCACGTCCTGTGTCATGTGCCCAAAGCCAAATTGGGAGGCTAGCTGTGGGTCAAACAAACATTTCAGAACATATCCACATTAGAAAAATATAAATACCTCCTGAACAAGCAAACTGTAACCTGACAACAACCGTAAGCCATGTTTTCAATGTTACCATAACAACAGTGCTCTAGGCTACTTCCTGCTGTCACTACGAGAAATAACCTATTGTACATGACATGACAGATCATCTTTACACTAGGAAGATTTTTACAAACAGAAAATGGCCCATTGTTCCTTCCCTCCATTCTCTAGTTCACCAAGCACCCCTGTGTGAGTCCTCTCTTGCACACGCACACACGCTCACGCGCGCACGCACACACACACACACGCACACACGCACACACGCACACACGCACACACACATACACACACACACACACACATACACACACACACACACACACACACACACACACACACATACACATACACACACACACACACACACACACACACACACACACACACACACACACACACACACACACACACACACACACACACACACACACACACACACACACACACACACACACACACACACACACACACACACACACACACATATATTGAGTTTAATTAATGAGTCCGTAGGTGGCATGTGAGAGAGAGAGTCACACTTCTTTTGACAGGAGCTTTTCCCCTTCAGCAGCCGAGGTGCCCAATGCCATGTCTGTCTCCATTAACAAGGAGCTACATTCTAAATTCTAATTAGCACACAGATAATTAGTGTATTAAATCATTTTACATTTTCATTTCCAAAACACATTTGCAGAAAACACACAAGGTCGTTAATTGTGATGGATGTGAAATGTCTCTGTGTGTGAAAGAGGAAGGAGTGACTTCCACAGCTCTGAAAGTCAGAGGGATGTTTAAATCACAGGCGGCTGGTGGCACCTTAATTGGGGAGGATAAACTCAAATGTAATTGCTGGAACGGAATAAATGGAATGGTATCAAACACATAAAATATGTGGTTTCCATGTATTTGATACCATTCCATTCACTCCATCCCTGACATTTTAATGAGCCGTCCTCCTCTCACCAGCCTCCTGTGGTTTAAACGTGGCATTCTTGTTCTCACTTGGGCCCCCCATCTGTGGGTTATCACACCTTTGAAGATGTGCAACATGTAAATGAGCATTTAAGAGATTCTCACGGATGTCAGTAAGGGCCTTCTAACAGTAAAGATGGAAGTTTGTTTCTGTTGGACGAGGCAACATACTTGAAACAAAATCGGGATCAGTGATAGGACTGGAGAAGTCAAAGATGTAGGCATCAATATGACAGTGAGTGAAGGCATTTCGTTGGCAAAAATGTGTAAAAGGAATAATCAAAGAAAATAAGACATGACCATATTTTCTGGTGGGATTCTGGGATGTGCAAAAATCACTGCAGGATATTTGGCAGACACTTCCCAGAGTAGAATACCCTGGCTCTCGATTAATTAGCAAGGGCAAGCCATGTTAAAACTCGACAAAAAGCATCTCTCTCTCTCTCTCTCTCTCTCTCTCTCTCTCTCTCTCTCTCTCTCTCTCTCTCTCTCTGACATCTAATTAAACAGTTAAACACATCCCAGTTTAATAATTTATCCTTAATTTATTTACATTTTATTCAGATTTCTTCTGATCAAAGTAAATGTGATTCGGTGTGAAGTCCCAAGAGACTTGATTTGAACACTGGGGAGGCAACATGAAAGCCCAGCCATCAGCTAGTTGGCTGCGAGGGAATCTGTCTCGATTTGTGAGGTGAGAGAATCGAGGTTAGCTAAATTGGATAAAATACAATTATACACTGAGAAATTGTCAAGTTGTCTGTAAATCCATATTTCATCAGGCCCCCGTCAAACCGTTTTTTCACAGTTTTTCACTGGAGAGAGAGAGGTAAAGCTGGGGGCAGAGAGAGGTAAAGCTGGGGGGAGAGAGAGAGAAAGCTGGGGGGAGAGAGAGAGGTAAAGCTGGGGGGAGAGAGAGAGGTAAAAGCTGGGGGGAGAGAGAGAGGTAAAGCTGAGGAGAGAAAATAAAAACTGGAGAGAGATAGGTAAAGTTGGGGAGAGAGGTAAAGCTGGGGGAGAGAGGTAAAGCTGGGGGGAGAGAGAGGTAAAGCTGGGGGGAGAGAGAGAGGTAAAGCATGGGGAGAGAGAGGTAAAGCTGGGGGAGAGAGAGGTAAAGCTGGGGGGAGAGAGAGGTACCTCTGGGGGAGAGAGAGAGGTACAGCTGGGGGGAGAGAGATAAAGCTGGGGGAGAGAGAGAGGTAAAGCTGGGGGGAGAGAGAGAGGTAAAGCTGGTGAGAAAGAGAGGTAAAGCTGGGGGGAGAAAGAGAGGTACAGCTGGGGGAGAGAGGTAAAGCATGGGGGGAGAGAGAGGTAAAGCTGGGGGGAGAAAGAGAGGTAAAGCTGGGGGGAGAGAGAGAGGTAAAGCTGGTGAGAAAGAGAGGTAGAGCTGGGGGGAGAGAGAGAGGTAAAGCTGGGGAGAGAGAGGTAAAGCACAGGGGAGAGAGAGGTAAAGCTGGGGGGAGAGAGAGAGGTACAGCTGGGGGAGAGGTAAAGCACAGGGGAGAGAGAGGTAAAGCTGGGGGGAGAGAGAGAGGTACAGCTGGGGGGAGAGAGAGAGGTACAGCTGGGGGAGAGGTAAAACACAGGGGAGAGAGAGGTAAAGCTCTCTCAAGTATTTCTGGATGGAGAGAGAGGTAAAGCTGGGAGAGAGAAGTCAAGCTGGAGGGAGAGAGAGGTAAAGCAGGGGAGAGACAGGTGAAGCTGGAGGGAGAGAGAGATAAAGCCGGGGAAAGAGGTAAAGCTGGACAGAGAGAGATAAAGCTGGGGAGAGAGGTAAAGTTGGGAAGGGAGAGATAAAGCTTGAGAGAGAGTGAGTTTAAGCTGGAGAGAGAGAGGTACAGATCGGGAGAGAGAGGTACAGATGGGGAGAGAGAGAGGTAAAGCTGGTGAGAGAGGTAAAGCTGAGGAGAGAGAAGTAAAGCTCAGGGGATTTGATGTAAACTGCTTACTTTGCATATTGGATTATATACTTTTTCACTGTATTCCCCAGAGGGAGGATTCACAGGAAACCAGGGACCTTAATTAACTACAGTGTGAAACAATGCTGTGATCTTAACCATCATTTTCTTATTTAGTCTATGCCTTTATGCAAAAACGTACCATTCCACATTCCAGCAATGAGGCACATCGAAATGGCTCTAAGGTAAAGTTGTAGTAAACAACACTTGCACACCTGGAACATTGTGATTTCGGTTAAGATATGCCAAAGTTAGATCATGCTTTACACTGCCCTTATTACTGTGCAACTACTCATGTGACTACAATATAGCAGGTATTGGAATTACTCATAGAGACACTGTACTTCCAGCAGAAACCATAACCATAACCTTAACCCTAACTCTAAATAGACCCTCCATCCGACCCTACAAGCCTGTAGAATAGACCCTCCATCCGACCCTACAAGCCTGTAGAATAGACCCTCCATCCTACCCTACAAGCCTGTAGAATAGACCCTCCATCCGACCCTACAAGCCTGTAGAATAGACCCTCCATCCTACCCTACAAGCCTATAGAATAGACCATCCATCCTACCCTACAAGCCTGTAGAATAGACCCTCCATCCTACCCTACAAGCCTGTAGAATAGACCCTCCATCCTACCCTACAAGCCTGTAGAATAGACCCTCCATCCTACCCTACAAGCCTGTAGAATAGACCCTCCATCCTACCCTACAAGCCTGTAGAATAGACCCTCCACCCTACCCTACAAGCCTGTAGAATAGACCCTCCATCCTACCCTACAAGCCTGTAGATCAAGGTAGAATGACCCTCCATCCTACCCTGCAAGCCTGTAGAATAGACCCTCCATCCTACCCTACAAGCCTGTAGAATAGACCCTCCACCCTACCCTACAAGCCTGTAGAATAGACCCTCCACCCTACCCTACAAGCCTGTAGAATAGACCCTCCACCCTACCCTACAAGCCTGTAGAATAGACCCTCCATCCTACCCTACAAGCCTGTAGAATAGACCCTCCATCCTACCCTACAAGCCTGGAATAGACCATCCATCTTACCCTGCAGTTAAACTTGGGAGAGAGAGAAGTACTAAAATGCTCCAGAGAGAGATGCAGTGTGGGGAAGACTGCTCTTGCATGCTGGCTGGGGAGCATTGTCAATCCTGCTCACAGTGCAATATTCTCTAATGCTGTGCTTTCACAGGAGCAGGCAGGTAATATCACAGTAATCCGTTCTGGTAGGTCATTTGTCTCCTCCGTGTGTCAGCACAAATTTTTAAAGTACACCTCAATCATGCCACACACCAGAAGTGGAAACAGTGGGGGAAGAATATGTACCTCCATGACAACAGGAAAGAGCAGCCGTGTTTAACCTTCTTCTTCTCTCCATTCTTAATTCCTTGGCAGTTGCATTTTAAGAGAGGAAACTCTCAAGGACCAAATGGATATTTCCTGTTGTAACATAACATTGCTCGATAAGGTGGAATGATTTACCCATCTTTTACCCAACAGTTTACAAACATTTTGTTTACCCAACAGTTTACAAACCTTTTGTTTCCCCAACAGTTTACCCACCTTTTACCCAACAGTTTACCCAACAGTTTACCCACCTTTTACCCAACAGTATACCCAACAGTTTACCCAACAGTTTACCCACCTTTTGTTTACCCAACAGTTTACCCACCTTTACCCAACAGTTTACCCACCTTTTGTTTACCCAACAGTTTACCCACCTTTTACCCAACAGTTTACCCACCTTTTACCCAACAGTATACCCAACAGTTTACCCAACAGTTTACCCACCTTTTGTTTGCCTAACAGTTTACCCACCTTCTACCCAACAGTTTACCCAACAGTTTACCCACCCTTTGTTTGCCTAACAGTTTATCCACCTTTTACCCAACAGTTTACCCAACAGTTTACCCACCTTTTAACCAACAGTTTACCCACTTTTTGTTTGCCTAACAGTTTATCCACCTTTTACCCAACAGTTTACCCACCTTTTAAACGACAGTTTACCGACCTTCTACCCAACATTTTAATGAGTTTACCCACCTTTTGTTTGCCTAACAGTTTGCCCACTATTTTACCCAACAGTTTACCTACCTATTACCCAACAGTTTACCCACCTTTTACCCAACAGTTTACCCACCTTTTACCCAACAGTTTACCCACATTTTACCCAACAGTTTACCCACCTTTTACCCAACAGTTAACCCAACAGTTTACCCACCTTTTACCCAACAGTTTACCCAACAGTTTACCAACCTTTTACCCAACAGTTTACCCAACAGTTTACCCACCTTTTACCCAACAGTTTACCCAACAGTTTACCCACCTTTTGTTTGCCTAACAGTTTACCCACCTTTTGTTTCCCCAAAGGTTTACCCACCTTTTGTTTTGCCTAACAGTTTACCCACCTTTTACCCAACAGTTTACCCACCTTTTCCCCAACAGTTTACCCACCTTATGTTTGCCTAACAGTTTACCCACCTTTTACCCAATAGTTTACCCACCTTTTATCCAACAGTTTACCCACCTTTTACCCAACAGTTTACCCACCTTCTACCCAACAGTTTACCCAACAGTTTACCCAACTTTTGTTTGCCTAACAGTTTACCCACCCAAAAGTTTACCCACCTTTTGTTTTGCCTAACAGTTTACACACCTTTTACCCAACAGTTTACCCACCTTTTGTTTGCCTAACAGTTTACACACCTTTTACCCAACAGTTTACCCACCTTTTACCCAACAGTCTACCCACCTTTACCCAACAGTTTACCCACCCTAACAGTTTACCCAACAATTTACCCAACAGTTTCCCCACCTTTACCCAACAGTTTACCCAACAGTTTCCACCTTTTGTTTACCCAACAGTTTACCCTTTTTTACCCAACAGTTTACCCACCTTTTGTTTGCCTAACAGTTTACCCACCTTTTACCCAACAGTTTACCCAACAGTTTCCACCTTTTAACCCAGTTTACCCACCTTATGTTTGCCTAACAGTTTACCCACCTTTTACCCAACAGTTTACCCACTTTTTTAGACTTACCTTTTGTTTGCCTAACAGTTTACCCACCTTTTATTTGCCCAAATTTTACTAAAGTTTACCCACCTTTTACCCAACAGTTTACCCATACACCAACAGTTTACCCACCTTTTACCCAACAGTTTACCCACCTTCTACCCAACAGTTTACCCAACAGTTTACCCACCTTTTGTTTGCCTAACAGTTTAATAGACCCTCAACACAGTTTACCCACCTTTTAACCAACTACAAAGCCTTTTTGTTTGCCCAACAGTTTACCCATAGACCTTTTTGTTTCCATCCTTTTACCCAGTTTACAAGCGACAGTTTACCGACCTTCTACCCAACATTTTAGAACAGACCTTTTGTTTGCCTAACAGTTTGCCTACCCTACAAAGTTTACCCACCTTTACCCAACAGTTTAACCTTTTACCCAACAGTTTACCCACATTTTACCCAACAGTTTCCTTTTACCCAACAGTTAACCCAACAGCCTTTTGTTTACCCACCTTTTACCCAACAGTTTACCCAATAGTTTACCCTT
Organism: Oncorhynchus masou masou; assembly: GCF_036934945.1. Lineage (NCBI taxonomy): Eukaryota > Metazoa > Chordata > Actinopteri > Salmoniformes > Salmonidae > Oncorhynchus > Oncorhynchus masou. The sequence goes on from NC_088224.1 coordinate 11,602,123, forward strand.
TTTACCCCAGTTTACCCAACAGTTTCCTTTTTACCCAGTTTACAAGCCTTTTGTTTGCCTAACAGAATCCCCAAAGACCTTTTGTTTTGCCTAACTACCCACCTTTTACCCAACAGTTTACCCACCTTTTCCCCAACAACCCACCTTATGTTTGCCTAACAATAGACCCTCCATCCAGTTTACCCTACCCAACAGTTTACCCACCCTACCCAACAGTTTACCCAACAGAATAGACCCAAAAGTTTCCACCTTTTGTTTTGCCTAACAGTTTACACCCTACAACAGTTTACCCACCTTTTGTTTGCCTAACAGTTTAGAATAGACCCTTTTCCATCCTACCCTACAAGCCTTTTGTTTACCTAACAGTTTACCCAACAATTTACCCAACAGAAGTTTAGACCCACCTTTTGTTTACCCCAGTTTACCCCTTTTTACCAACAGTTTACCCACAAGCCTTTTACCCAACAGTTTACCCAACAGAACCTTTTAACCAACAGTTTACCCACCTTACCTAACAGTTTCCATACCCCAGTTTACCCCTTTTTTACAAGCCTTTTGTTTGCCTAACAGAATATTTGCCCAAATTTTACCCACCTTTTGTTTGCCTAACAGTTTACCCACCTTTTACCCAACAGTTTACCCACCTTTTACACCAACAGTTTACCCACCTTTACCCAACAGAATAGACCCAGTTTCCACCTTCTACCCCTACCCAAAGTTTACCCACCTTTTGTTTGTAACAGAATAGTTTACCCTCCATAACCCTACCCAGTTTACCCACAAGCCTGTTTACCCACCTTTTAGAATAGACCCTCCATCCTACCCCTACAAGCCTACCCAACAGTTTAGAATAGACCCAACTCCATCCTACCCACTACAAAGTTTACCCACCTTAATACCCCTAACCCAACACTTTTACCCAACAGTTTACCCACCTTTTACCCAACAGTAGAATAGACCCTCCATCCAGTTTACCAACAGTTTACACCTTTTGTTTGCCTGTTTACCCACCTTTTGAAAAGACCTTTTGTTTTCCATCCCACCCTACAATGTTTGCCTGTTTACCCACCTTTTACCCAACAGAATAGACCCTCCATCCTACCAACTACAAGCCTGTAGAATAGACCACCTTTTGTTTTCCATCTTACCCAGTTTACCCACCTTGTTTAGTTTACACACCTTTTACCCAACAGTTTACCCACCTTTCCAACAGTCTACCCACCTTTTACCCGCACCTTTTGTTTAAACTTACCCAACAATTTACCCAATTGACCCAACAGTTTAGAGACCCACCTTTTGTTTACCCAACAGTTTACCCACTTTTTACCCAACAGTTTACCCACCTTTTGTTTGAACAGACCACTTTACCCAACAAACAGTTTACCCACCTTTAACCAACTGCCAGACCTTTACCCAACAGTTTACCCACTTTTTGTTTACTTACCTTTTGTTTGCCTAACAGGGGTTTACCCACCTTTTGTTTGCTCGTAACAGTTTACCCACCTTTTACCCAACAGTTTACCCACCTTTTACAGTTTACCCACCTTTTACCCAACAGTACCCAACAGTTTACCCAACAGCTTTTGTTTGCCTAACAGGTTTACCCACCTTTTGTCAAAGTTTCCTGCTCACCCACAGTGCAGTTTAATTCTCTAACAGTTTACCCACCTTTGTGCCTAGCAGTTTCTCCAAAAGTTTACCCACCTTTTGTTTTGCCTAACAGTTTACCCACCTTTACCCAACAGTTTACCCACCTTTACCCAACAGGCACCTTTTGTTTGCCTAATCCACCTTTCACAGTTTACCCACATTTTTTATCAACAGTTTCTTCTACCCAGTACAGTTTACCCACCTTTTGTTTTGTCCCTCCTTTTGTCAGCACAACAGTTTATCTTTTATTTGCCCAAATTTTACCCACCTTTTGTTTGCCTAACAGTTTTACCCACCTTTTAACCAACAGTTTCAATGCCACACACAACAGTTTACCCACCTTTTGTTTGCCTAACAGTTTACCCACCTTCTACCCAACAGTTTACCCAACAGTTTACCCAGTTTAACCTTTATGTTTACCCAACAGTTTACCCACCTTTTAACCAACAGTTTCAACATGACAACAGTTTACCCACCTTTTAACCAACAGTTTACCCACTTTTTGTTGCCTAACAGTTTATCCACCTTTTACCCAACAGTTTAACCTTTTCTTCTACCCAACATTTTCCACCTTTTTCTACATTGCCCACCTTTTACCAGTTGCATTTTAAACAGTTTACCCACCTTTTACCCAACAGTTTACCCACCTTTTACCCAACAGAAATTTTACCCAACAGTTTACTTTACCCAACAGTTAACCCAACAGTTTACCCACCTTTTACACAACAGTTTATGGACAGTTTATTTACCCAACAGTTTTGTAACAGTTTAACCTTTTGTTTGCTCTAATTTTACCCACCTTTTGTTTCCCCAAAGGTTTACCCACCTTTTGTTTTGCCTAACAGTTTACCCACCTTTTACCCAACAGTTTACCCACCTTTTCCCCAACAGTTTACCCACCTTATGTTTGCCTAACAGAATGATTTACCCACCTTTTACCCAACAGTTTTTTACAACAACAGTTTACAAACATTTTGTTTACCCTAACAGTTTACAAACCAACAGTTTACCCACCTTTTGTTTTGTTTCCCCAACAGTTTACCCACCTTTTACCCAACAGTTTTACCCAACAGTTTACCCACCTTTTGTTTACCCAACAGTTTACCCAACAGTTTCCCCACCTTTTACCCAACAGTTTACCCAACAGTTTACCCACCTTTTGTTTACCCAACAGTTTACCCACTTTTTACCCAACAGTTTACCCACCTTTTGTTTGCCTAACAGTTTACCCACCTTTTACCCAACAGTTTACCCAACAGTTTACCCACCTTTTAACCAACAGTTTACCCACCTTATGTTTGCCTAACAGTTTACCCACCTTTTACCCAACAGTTTACCCACTTTTTACCCAACGGTTTACTTACCTTTTGTTTGCCTAACAGTTTACCCACCTTTTTATTTGTTTACCCACCTTTTGTTTGCCTAACAGTTTACACCTTTTACCCAACAGTTTACCTTTTACACCAACAGTTTACCCACCTTTACCCAACAGTTTACCCACCTTCTACCAACAGTTTACAACAGTTTTTTTGTTTGCCTAACAGTTTACCCACCTTTTACCCAACAGTTTTACCCACCTTTTACAGTTTACCCAACAGTTTACCCACCTTTTTTTACCCAACAGTTTACCCACTTTTTGTTTGCCTAACAGTTTATCCACCTTTTACCCAACAGTTTACACCAACAGTTTACCCAACAGTTTACTTTTGTTTGCCTAACAGTTTGCCCACCTTTTACCCAACAGTTTACCTTTACCCAACACCTTTTTACACCAACAGTTTACCTTTTACCCAACAGTTTACCCACCTTTTTTACCCAACAGTTTACCCACCTTTTACCCAACAGTTTACCCACCTTTTACCCAACAGTTTACCAAACAACAGTTTACCCAACAGTTTCTTTACCCAACAGTTTACCCACCTAACAGTTTACCCAACAGTTTTTACAGTTTACCCACCTTTTACCCAACAGTTTACCAACTTATGTTTGCCAACTTTTACCCAACAGTTTACCCACCTTTATGTTTACCCAACAGTTTACCCACCTTCTACCCAACAGTTTACCCAACAGTTTACCCACCTTTTGTTTTAACAGTTTGTTTGCCCAAAAGTTTACCCACCTTTTGTTTTGCCTAACAGTTTACCCACCTTTTACCCAACAGTTTACCCACCTTTTACCCAACAGTTTACCCAACAGTTTACCCACCTTTTGTTTTTACCCAACAGTTTATCCTTTGTTTACCTTTTATACCCAACAGTTTACCCACCTTTTGTTTGCCTAACAGTTTACCCACCTTTTAGTTTACCCAACAGTTTACCCACCTTTTAACCAACAGTTTACCCACCTTATGTTTGCCTAACAGTTTACCCACCTTTTACCCAACAGTTTCTACCCAACATTTTAGCCAACAGTTTACCCACCTTTTGTTTGCCTAACAGTTTGCCCACCTTTTACCCAACAGTTTACCTACCTTTTACCCAACAGTTTACCAACCAGTTTTTTACCCAACAGTTTACCCACCTTTTACCCAACAGTTTACCCACATTTTACCCAACAGTTTACCCAACAGTTTACAAACCTTTTCTTTACCCAACAGTTTACCCACCTTTACCCAACAGTTTACCCACCTTTTACCCAACAGTTTACAACAGTTTACCCAACAGTTTACCCACCTTTTGTTTGCCCAAAAGTTTACCTAACAGTTTACCCACCTTTTACCCAAACAGTTTACCCAACAGTTTTACCCACCTTTTACCCAACAGTTTACCCAACAGTTTACCTTCTACCCAACATTTTAGCCAACAGTTTACCCACCTTTTGTTTGCCTAACAGTTTGTTTACACACCTTTTACCCAACAGTTTGTTTACCCCAAAAGTTTACAACAGTTTACAAACCTTTTGTTTACCCAACAGTTTTGCAACAGTTTAACAGTTTACCCAACAGTTTACCCATTTTACCCAGTTTACACCTTTTGTTTTACCCACCAAAAGTTTACCCACCCCTAACAGTTTACCCCCATTTTACCCAACAGTTTACCCACCTTTTACCCAACAGTTTACAAACCTTTTGTTTTCCTAACAGTTTAACCCACCTTTTGCAGAAAAGTGGACTGAAAGAATAGGGAGTGTTATTTTTTTCAGTGTGACAGGCAATCACAGTTCATCCACCATTTTTTTTACCACCACATCACTACATCAGATTAATAAAAAACAGTTTGTGGAGAATATATATGTCAAACCTCTTGTTTACCTGAGGGCAACATAACATATCCATGTGTCCATGATCATGGATTCTGTCTAAAAGTTGATGAAGTTGACCAAGGAGGTGAATGATGTATAGGAAGGGAGAAATATGTTGAAAATGTTGCATCATCAATGATGCTCTGCTAATCTTCTAAGCCAAGTACAAGGAGAATAGACTTGGAAGAGAGTAGCTCAGTGGAGAGCTTGGTGCATCAAAGGTATAGTTGATATATTTGCTAATTTTGTCTCCGCTTTGAACAAATCAACCACCCCCCCAGCATTCCAAAACTTAACTTCATGACCCTATTTAACCTGTGTAGTAAATTGCAAACTAACAAGTTATCAAGGTATCAGTATATGAACAATCGATTGCTAAACATGACCCAACACAACGATTGGTACAGTAGCCAGGTTTAGCTTTTCTTTATCAACGCTAGAGGGTCAAATTGTGCAAATAAAGCTAGCTAAGAACGGGCTTACTCACAACTGATTGCAGGCGATTGCCTGGGATTCTTGATGGACAAAATTACAACTCCACATGGGGTAATACTAGAATGTGCATTGGTAATCTGTATCATTGGATATATTTCAAAAGCAGCAATTTTGTCAATGGAGAAGTTGAAAGTAAATGGTCGGTACTACAGTATGAACATGCCGGGAATGAATAAGAATGATTAAGGTCGGCACTGAAGCATGTCCCAGGAGTCATCTCGAATGATTGAGGTTTCATTCCAATGATTGCGGCTTTGCTCTTGAAACCTTACTGTCGGAAATCTTAACGTAATAGAATTCTGTCAAAAATAAATTGTTTTGCTGTAACAATTGTCCTTGAAGTGATTCAAATGAAGTTAAGTCAACCTTATTCAATCCATTCCAAGTGCTCTGTGTTTACCCAGGGACATGTGATCTCTGGGCATTCCAGCAATAAATCCTTGGGACCTTGGAGAGAGACCCAGACCCAATTCCTATTGCTGCTCTGTTGTTACAGAATTACATGACAGAGGGTCAGCGTATTTGGTCTTTAGATGGTCAAAATGTCCCCAGAGTTCTCTGCAGCCACTGGGTCAAGTTTTTATTTACATTTTGGTATAGTTGTCAACTTGTCAGGATTTGGCCAGGGTTGTTCCGGGTTTTGGTCACTAGATGCCCCCATTGTGCTTTTTGACCTTATGTTTTTTCCTTGTTCCCCATTATTATTTGCACCTGTACCTCGTTTTCCCCTGATTGTATTTAAACCCTTTGTTTCCCTCAGTTCTGTGCTCTGTGTTTGGATGTTAGCACCCAGCCCTAGTGTTCTGTGTTTTCCTGTCGATTCCGGTGGATGCTCTTGTGGAATTCTGTTTTTGTTTTTGAGTGTCTCTTGAGGCTTTTTTTGTGCTATTCCTACCACCTTTTGGATTTGCCATTTTTGTATTTAAGGACTTCTCCTTTTTACTTTATTAAATACACCGTCTTAAGTACTGCTGTGTCTGCCTCATCTTCTGGTTTCTGCTGACTATTCATGGCTTAGTTGGTTAAGTGACTGTTTCTCACTCCGGAGACCCAGGTTCGTAACCGGGTCCTGACACAACTAGCGCGAGATCAGCAAAAAAAAAAGGTCAATATTCTTCTGTCTCGCTAATCCACTCCAAACTGTCGAAAGGTCAGCACATTTGGCTTCATACTTGTTAGTTCCAAAAGTCACTGATTTCACTAGACGTCCCCTGTTGGAATATGTGACAGCAGGTGGCAAATACTCTGTTGCACTGATGTGATGTGTGGTTCAGATGATTGATTGTGATATACCATGGGAAATAAAGCAGTCCAATGTGACTACATTGACTTTCATCTTAGCGGAATACCCTAGCAGATTCAGCTTGCTGTTGTTCTGTTTTCTGATGCTGCCTTTCTTATTTAGTTACGAAATAAATGCATCTCTGAATGTGCTGTTTGGTTTTGCAATCTTATATTGCGTGTGTGTGAGTCTCATAGTTAGGTTGCCTGGTGATTTACCTGAGTGGCTATACTTGCAGCCAGTGGCAGTCCCTTATAATAGAGACTGACGCATTTACAGAAGTTCTTGCTCCCAGCAGACGTCAAACGCAATCACCACAACCACAGCCATCGCCAACTATGCCTACCACCCTGCACAAACAGTGAAGGAGCACGGATGCGAAGTGGACACATGCTCAGCCTTATCCTCCACAAGGAGAAACATCACACACAATACACCTGTCGACATCAGCTTGTCCTAAACATTTCTGTGTGTTGTGGAAAAGTGGTGGCAGATATGAAGAAGAAGTGAAGTCCGTGAGATTTAGCGTATTTCTGTATCGCTGAAGGTAGAGTTTCTGGTTTACTGTGTTGCTAGATCGCTGAGGGTAGAGTTTTGCAATCGCTGAGGGTAGAGTTTCTGTTTATGCTGAGGGAAGAGTTTCTGGTTTACTGTGCCTGTAGTATCACGTCATGAGGGAAAGTTTCTGGTTGCCTGATGCTGTCCAATGCTGTAGTTTCTGGTTTACTGTGTTGCATCGCTGAGGGTAGAGTTTCTGGTTTACTGTGTTGCTGTAGCGCTGAGGGTAGAGTTTCTGGTTTACTGTGTTGCTGTATCGCTGAGGGTAGAGCTGTTTACTGTGTTGCTGGCGCTGAGGGTAGAGTTTCTGGTTTACTGTGTTGCTTGCTTAGAGTTTCTGGTTTATAGCGCTGGGGTAGAGTTTCTGGTTTACTGTGTTGCTGTATCGCTGAGGGTAGAGTTTCTGGTTTACTGTGCTGTGCTGAGGGTAGAGTTTCTGGTTTACTGTGTTGCAATCGCATACTGTGTTGCTATAGATGCTGAGGGTAGAGTTTCTGGTTTACAGCCATCGCTGAGGGTAGAGTTTCTGGTTTACTGTGTTGCTGTATCGCTGAGGGTAGAGTTTCTGGTTTACTGTGTTGCTGTAGCGCTGAGGGTAGAGTTTCTGGTTTACTGTGTTGCTGTAGCGCTGAGGGTAGAGTTTCTGGTTTACTGTGTTGCTGTATTCGCTGAGGGTAGAGTTTCTGGTTTACTGTGTTGCTGGTATCGCTGAGGGTAGAGTTTCTGGTTTACTGTGCTGTGCTGTGCATGGTGGTGTAGCGCTGAGGGTAGAGTTTCTGGTTTCTGTGCTGTGTGTGCTGTTTGCCTGAGGGTAGAGTTTCTGGTTTACTGGTGTGTGCAATCTGTAGAGTTTCTGGTGTGTGCATGGTGGTGTATCACTGAAGAGTTTCTGGTGTGTGCATGGTGTGTACATTGTTTTGCATGGTGGTGTATCACTGAGGGTAGAGTTTCTGGTGTGTGCTGTGTATCACTGAGGGGAGTTTCTGGTGTGTGCATGGTGGTGTAGCGCTGAGGGTAGAGTTTCTGGTTTACTGTGTTGCTGTAGCGCTGAGGGTAGAGTTTCTGGTTTACTGTGTTGCTGTAGTTTCTGGTGTGTGCATCGCTGAGGGTAGAGTTTCTGGTTTACTGTGTTGCTGTAGCGCTGAGGGTAGAGTTTCAGTGGTGCTGTTGCTGTAGCGCTAGGGTAGAGTTTCTGGTTTACTGTGTTGCTGTGATCGCTGAGGGTAGAGTTTCTGGTTTACTGTGTTGCTGTAGCGCTGAGGGTAGAGTTTCTGGTGTGTACATGTGTTGCTGTATCTGGTGTGTGCTGAGGGTAGAGTTTCTGGTTTGCTGTGCTTGCTGTTTATTCGCTGAGGGTAGAGAGTCCTGTGTTTACTGTGTTGCAGCGCTGAGGGTAGAGTTTCTGGTTTACTGTGTTGCTGTAGTTTCGCTGAGGGTAGAGTTTCTGGTGTGTGCATGGTGGTGTTCGCTGAGGGTGTTTTGATTGTTGTATCACTTTAAAGTTTCTGGTGTGTGCATGGTGGTGTAGCGCTGAGGGTAGAGTTTCTGGTGTGTGCATGGTGGTGTGTGTGTTTTGCCTTCGATGGAAGGAGTCCTGGGAGCAATAGTGATAATATACTGAAATTGTTTTGGAATTGGTTGCGGGGACACATGTAGACCGGACAGAATAGAGTTTTGCTGTGACTGCACAGCATCCTACTGTCAACAGTATTCTCTGTCATGCAGTTCTTACGTGGATGTTACTGGTGGATTTTGTGATATACCATGGGAAATAAAGCAGTCCAATGTGAGCATTCCAGCCTACGCATCATGCAGTATTTAATGGAGCAATGGCATGCCATGTTTTGATTTTTTTTAAACTCCTTATCTATTTTTTTATGTTTTGATTTTTGCTACTACTCTAGGTCTTTGAACTCTCGCCACAGCCTATTCTTTGAGTGTACCAACTGCTAATCAGCACGAAGGGCCTACATTACATTGGGAACGTAAACAAGGAATTGCCATTTTAGTGTATTGTGTATTTTCATTATTGTTGCATTTCTGTATTTCATTCGTTTTCTTTTACCTTTGAATATTTGGTTCCATTTTAAAAGAGACATTGTCTGAAATAAATTCCTAAAGTTATTCAGTCACATCCTCCACTCTGTGTGAAGCAGGTTGTGTGCTGTTTGGAAATAGTTTGGAAATAGTTCCTAAGCTCTTAGTTTTGGCTACACTTAACCTTTACGGTCACATCTTTGAATGTAGCTTTTGTAAAGGTAGCGAACTCATTAGAATGTAAGCTTACTGTATAAGCAACTTACTCTAGATACTCCTTCCAATACCACTACCCCACAGAGTTGAGGTCAATTCCAATTGAAGGATGGGATTTGAAATAAAATTCCCAAAATGTAAAACCCTTTGACATAAATAGTTTCTCCTTTTCAGCATACTGAGGAGTCATTGACAATAAATGCTTGTTTTTAAACGAGTTTACTTCCTGAATTGACTGCCTTCAATTCGAACTGAACCAACCCTGATTCCTCCATAACTTCCTTCGTAACACTATTATTTTCAATGTTCCCTATAGACGCTTCACAGGAACTTCTACAACCATCCCAACTTCATATACTGTCATCATCCTCCCCTGTAGGTGTTCTAATGAAACTGTGCAGAGTAACCGATCACAACCTGAGATTGCTTATTCTCACCTATCTCAGACACAAGGGCACTTCGTTATGATGTCATAGGCCTGCTTACGTAGGTCAAACGTTTGCTTTGAGAGAGATGGGGGATGTGAAATATCTTAGTGTGGGAATTGGCCGTAGCTCTATAGATGATGTTAGACTATGTCTGAGCATAAGCGAGTTGGTTTCCATGTCATGTTGCTTGAGCGTCGAATAACAACACTGCACAAGTACACTTTATTATCGTTTACAAGGAGTCATTGTATTATACTCATCTTCATGATTATTTTTCTCAGAAGCACACTGCACAATATACTGTGAAATATGCAGAATATGAAACATTTATCAATTGTCAATTTATCGTGGTGGTTTCATAACACTATGCTCTATGTCTGATAACATGTACATAACCAGTCAAAAGATTGGACACACCTACTCATTCAAGGGTTTTTCTTTATTTTTACTATTTTCTACATTGTAGAGTAATAGTGAAGACATCACAACTATGAAATAACACATATGGAATTATTTAGTAAGCAAAAAAAGTGTTAAACAAATCAAAATATATTTTATATTTGAAATTCTTCAAAGTAGCCACCCTTTCCCATGATGACAGATTTGCACACTCTTGGCATTCTCTCAACCAGCTTCATGAGGTAGTCACCTGGAATGCATTTTAATTAACAGGTGTGCCTTGTTAAAAGTTTATTTGTTTAAGCCAATCAGTTGTGTTGTGATAAGGTAGCGGTGGTATACAGAAGCTAGATGTCGCGCCCTGGCCATAGAGAGGTTTTTATTCTCTATTTTGGTTAGGCCAGGGTGTGACTAGGGTGGGCATTATATGTTCATTTTCAATGTTTTTGATTTCTGTGTTGTTTGACCGGGTGTGGTTCTCAATCAGAGGCAGCTGTCTATCGTTGATTGAGAACCATACTTAGGTAGCCTTTTCCCAGCTGTATGGTGTAGGTAGTTGTGTTCTGTTTAGTGTGTTTTGCACCTGACAGAGCTGTTTCGGTTGTTCTCTTTTGTTACTTTGTTTGATAGTGTTCAGCTTTTAACATTAAAATGATGAACACTTACAACGCTGCATCTTGGTCCTCACCTTCTTCCACCAACAGTCGTTACACTATTTGGTAAAAGATGAAGTTACTTCTGCTGCAGATGATAAGTTCATTAGAGCTAACTGCACCTCAGACTGCAGCCCAAATAAATGCTTCACAGAGTTCAAGTAACAGACACATCTCAACATCAACTGTTTAGAGGAGACTGTGTGAATCAGGCTTTCATGATCGAATTGCTGCAAAGAAACCACTACTAAAAGACACCAATAATAAGAAGACTTGCTTGGGCCAAGGAACACGAGCAATGGACATTAGACCGTTGGAAATCTGTCCTTTGGTCTGATGAGTCCAAATGTTTTATTTTTTGTTCCAGCCGCTTCGTTTTTGTGAATCGCAGAATAGGTGAGCGGATGATCAAGCAAGTGTGGTTCCCACCGTGAAGCATGGAGGAAGGAGGTGTGATGGTGTGGGAGTGCTTTGCAGGTGACACTGTCTGTGATGTATGTATAATTCAAGGCACACTTCACCAGACTGGCAACCATTGCATTCTGCAGTGATACGCCATCCCATTTGGTTTGCGCTTCGTGAGACTATCATCAATGAGGTTACAAATATATTTTAATTTGTTTATCACTTTTTTGGTTACTACATGATTCCAAATGTGTTATTTCATAGTTTTGATGTCTTCACTGTTATTCTACAATGTAGAAAATAAAGAAAAACTCTTGAGTAGGTGTGTCCAAACTGTTGACTGACAAGCTGAACCCATTATTTTGAAACGTTCCCATATCAAATCAGATCTCATACTTCATATTTTCCACAGCTTAGTTTACCCAGCGATCACATTGTCAGTGTGATCGCTGGGTAAAAAACATGTAATATAATTGCCTAGCTAGTCTTTCATGTACTGAACAATGTACACCACCTGGTGTAGAGGTCCTGGATGGCAGGCAGCTTAGCCCCAGTGATGTACTGATGTACTACCCTCTGTAGTGCCTTGCGGTCAGAGGCAGAGCAATTGCTGTACCAGGCAGTAATGCAACCAGTCAGGATGCTCTCGATGTTGCAGCTGTAGAACCTTTTGAGGATCTCAGGACCCATGCCAAATCTTTTTAGTTTCCTGTGGGGAAATAGGCTTTTGTGCCCTCTTCACAACTGTCTTGGTGTGTTTGGACCATTCTAGATTGTTGTTAATGTGGACACAAAGGAACTTGAAGCTCTCAACGTGCACCACTACAGCCCCGTTGATGAGAATGGGGGCATGCTCAGTCCTCCTTTTCCCGTAGTCCACAATCATCTCCTTAGTCTTGGTTAGGTTGAGGGATTCTGGCACCACCTGGACAGGTCTCTGACCTCTTCCCTATAGGCTCTCATTGTTGTCGTTGATCAGGCCTGCCACTGTTGTGTTGTCTGCAAACTTATTGATTGTGTTGGAGTCGTGCCTGGCCATGCAGTCGTGGGTGAACAAAGAGTACAGGAGGGGACTGAGCACACACCTCTGGGAAGCTCCAGTGTTGAGGATAGCGTGGCAGATGTGTCGCTACCTACCCTCACCACCTGGGGGTGTCCTGTCAGGATGTCCAGGATCCAGTTGCAGAGGGAGGTGTTTAGTCCCAAGATCGATAGCTGAGTGATGAGCTTTGAGGATACTATGGTGTTGAACGCTGAGCTGTAGTCAATGAATAGCATTCTCACATAGGTGTTCCTCTTGTCCAGGTGGGAAAGGGCAGTGTGGAGAGCAATAGAGATTCCATCATCTGTGGATCTGTTTGGGCTGTATGAAAATTGGAGTGGATCTAGGGTTTCTGGGATAATGGTGTTGATGTCAGTCATTACCAGCCTTTCAAAGCACTTTATGGATATGGGCGTGAGTGCTATGGGTCTGTAGTCATTTAGGCAGGTTGCCTTTGTGTTCTTGGGCACAGAGACTATGGTGGTCTGCTTGAAACATGTTGGTATTACAGACTCAATCAGGGACATGTTGAAAATGTCAGTGAAGACACCTGCCAGTTGGTCAGCACATCCCCAGAGCACACGTCCTGGTAATCTGTCTGGCCCCGCAGCCTTGTGTATGTTGACCTGTTTAAAGGTCTTACTCACGTCGGCTACGGAGAGCGTGATCACACAGTCGTCCGGAACAGCTGATTCTCTCATGCATGCCTCAGTGTTGCTTGCCTCGAAGCGAGCATAGAAGTGATTTAGCTCGTCTGGTAGGCTAGTGTCACTGGGAAGGTCTTGGCTGTGCTTCCTTTGTAGTCTTTAATAGTTTGCAAGCGCTGCCACATAAGACGAGCGTTGAAGCCGGTGTAGTATGATTCAATCTTTGCCCTGTATTGATGCTTTAAATGTTTGATGGTTCGTCACAGGACATTGCATGATTTCTTGTAAGCTTCCGGGTTAGAGTCCGCACCTTGAAAGCGGCAGCTCTACCCTTTAGCTCAGTGTGAATGTTGTCTGCAATCCATGGCTTCTGGTTGGGGTTTGTACGTACAGTCACTGCGGGAACGACGTCCTAAATGCACTTATTGATAAAGCCAGTGACAGATGTGGTGTACTCCTCAATGCCATCGGAAGAATCCCGGAACATATTCCAGTCTGTGACAGCAAAACAGTCCTGTAGTTTAGCATCTGCTTCATCTGACCACTTTTTTTAATAGACCAAGTCACTGGTGCTTCCTGCTTTAATTTTTGCTTGTAAGCAGGAATCAGGAGGATAGAGTTGTGGTTGGATTTACCAAATAGAGGGCGAGGGAGAGCTTTGTACACGTCTCTGTGTGTGGAGTACAGGTGATCTAGAATTTATTTCGGTAGAACTGATTTAAGTTTCCCTGCATTAAAGTCTCCGGCCACTAGGAGCGCCGTCTCTGGGTGAGTTGTTTCCTGTTTGCTTATTTCCTTTCCTTTTCCTTATACAACTCACCAGCATCTGTCTGTCGTGGTAAATAAACAGCCACAAAAAGTATAGCTGAAAACTCTCTAGGCAAGTAGTGTGGCCTGCAATTTATCACAAAATATACACTACTTCAGGCGAGCAAAATCTAGAGACTTCCTTAGATTTCGTTCACCAGCTGTTTACAAATATGCACAGACCCGCCCCCCCCCCCCCCCCTCATCTTACCAGAGTGTGCTGTTCTATCTTGCCGGTGCAGCGTATTTCCCTCTAGCTAAATTTCCATGTCATCATTCAGCCACGATTCCATGAAACATAGGATATAACCGTTTTTTTATGTCCCGTTGGTAGGATATTCATGATCGTACCTCATCTGATTTATTGTCCAATGATTGCACGTTGGCGAGTAGTGTTGACGGTAACGGCAGCTTTCCCACTCGCCTTCTCCGGGTCCTGACCAGCCATCCGGCTCTTTGTCCTCTGTACCTGCGTCGCTTCCTCTTGCAAATGTCGGCCCTGTGGGGTGTTGGAGAATGTCCTGTGCATCCTCCTTGTGGTAGAAAAACTCTTCATCTAATCCGAGTGGAGTGATCGCTGTCCTGATATTCAGAAGCTCAACATTGTTCCTTAACAATAAAATCAAAGGCAGACGACAGACAGACAGCATAACCGATTCCACTCAGCACACACACACAGACGCACACACACACACACACACAGACACATGCACACACACGTACACACTCACATAGTTCCCAGACTCCTTTATCTGTGAAATGAATTGATTAGGAGAGGCAGAGCCTAACCCCCCAGTGCCTCTTCTATTTTCCCCTGGTCCTCCCTAGGAGCTGTTTCACCTCTGGAGTTGCCAGGTCAGTTCGTGGCTGGGAAGTAGGATGCATCAGTCCCTGAAGGGCTGTTGGCTGGGTGTTGGCTGGCTGTGGGTGTCTGGTATTGAGCATGTATGGGTGACAGATGCCCTTGAACACCTATGGGGCGCAAGAAGAGATTTTTACTGTAATTCAGTTTTCAGCCTCTGTCCCAAAGGGTTGTATTAGGCTATATAACGTAATGGCCAATAAGTCTGGATGCACAAGTGATTGGCAAACGTACTGCAAATTGAGAAATCATGTTACTAAACTGAATAAAAAGAAGAAACTACACTATGAAACAAAGATAAATGACAAAGAATGATAGTAAAAAGCTTTGGAGCACCTTCAATGACATTTTGGGGGGGGGGGGGCAAATTTAGCTCCATCATTCATTGAATCAGATGGCTCATTCATCACAAAACCCACTGATATTGGGTTTTCTGAGTGTTTTGATACAGCATTGTTAGTTAATGTCCAGTGATGTACCATTGCCATGAGTGTTTTGAGAAGAAGGATTAGAATTAGACAGCAGATGGGTAAACGGTTAGCCCATGGCATCAAACATGCAGACAATGACCTGTCATGTTTCCAAATTCACCTTTTAGCTTGTCAAACTACCCATCCGTATGACATAGACCAAATGGAACGTACTGTATAGCTCATGAGACATACGCTGCAACAGATCCATAACTGTGATCCGCTGGGGGCGGTTACCGACAGATAAACACAAGTCTATGGCAGAATTATTTAAAGACACCTTTATTAAACCCTCATCCTCCACATACAACACCCATTCTGCCTGTCGCATTCTGTTGAAGATCCCCAAAGAACCCACATCCCTGGGTCGCTCCTCTTTTCAGTTCGCTGCAGCTAGCGACTGGAACGAACTGCAACAAACACTCAAACTGGACAATTTTATCTCAATCTATTCATTCAAAAGACTCAAAAGACTCATGGACACTCTTACTGACAGTTGTGGCTTCTTTGCGTGACGTATTGTTGTCTCTACCTTCTTGCCCTTTGTGCGGTTGTCTGTGCCCAAATATGATTGTACCATGTTGTGTTGCTACCATGTTGTCATGTCGTGTTGCTACCATGCTGTGTTGGCATGTGTTGCTGCCTTGCTCTGTTGTTGTCTTAGGTCTCTCTTCATGTAGTATTGTGTTGTTATGTGTGTTTTGTCATATTGGAAGCCTTTTGTTAGGCTGTCATTGTAAATAAGAGTTTGTTAACTGACTTGCCTAGTTAAATAAAAGTTCAATTTAAAAAAAATCTACATTGTAATGGGGAGATTTTCGTAGTTCAATAGTATTAGAATTGTATAGAATTTGCAAAAATGTGCAAAAATGACCATAAACCTCTTTCAATCTGGCAATGGGCCTCTGAGTGGCAAGGTGGTCTAAAGCACTGCATCTCACTGCTTGAGGCGTCACTACAGACCTGGTTCGATTCCAGGCTGTATCACAACCGGCCATGATTGGGAGTCCCATAGGGGACAATTGGCCCAGCGTCGTTAGGGCTTGGCCGGGGTAGGCCGTCATTGTAAATAAGAATTTGTTCTTAACTGACTTGTCTAGTTAAATAAAAATAACATTTAAAATTATAGACCTTTCAAATGTTGTATGCAACAATATCGGCAAGTAACTCAGAGTTATTAAACAGGAGTGACAGGAGTGATGACGAGTGTGTTGATGTAACGCGAAATTATAAAATGTAATATAATCAAAATTCTGCTTTTAACAACCGTCTGAATAAAAGTTATTCCCCAGATCATGTCAGGGGGAAATTCTATAAAACATTTGATGTACAGCGGCTTGCACTGTGTTTTTTTGAAGCGTGCTATAGAGTTCACAGCTGGCGATTCCTAGGACATGTTCTGAGATGCTTTGTGGATACGAGCCCAGGATGTCTCTTAGGAGAAGGCCTTCCTGAACTAGGGCTTTACGTCATCACTTTCAATGTGACCTACTTGTGTACTGATATTTATGTGTAACTGATCGATGCACACACACACACACACACACGTTAATGTTTTTAAGTGTAAATTGTAAAGTGTATTGTCTGTAAATGTATTTTTGATTATATGTCAGACCCCAGTAAGACGAGCTGTCGCCATTGGCGTCGGCTAATCGGGATCCTAATAGATAAGAAAAAATAATGAAACCTGATTCAGGACACACTGTCTGACAAGTAGTTAACACAGAATTTAAAAAATTCATACTATGGGTGAGATTGTGTGCAAAAATTGTAACCTCATTGTAATCTCATTGTCATATAAATTGGCAGTGTGCGTTATCAGGAGGCAATAACTCAACAAGAGTTTAGTAAACTGAGCAATGCAAAAACAATCGGATCTTTATAACACACATCGAAGAAAAGTAATGTTTTATTTGACCTTTATTTAACTAGGGAAGTCAGAAAAACAACACATTTTTATTTACAATGACGGCCTACCCCGGCCAGACCCTAATAACGCTGAGCCATCAGCGCACCGCCCTTTGGGACTCCCAATCACTGCCAGTTGTGATACAGCCTAGAATCGAACCAGGGACTGTAGTGACATCTCTCGTACTGAGATGAAGTGCCTTAGGCCGCTGCGCCACTCTGTAGCCCATAATTAACATAATCAAAGTAAATATAAGCCCTAAGCCTTCAATTGCAAAAACTTACAGGAGTGCCCAATTTAGGCATATTTTTTTAACAACATCATATTACACTCCAAAGGGATAACTTTAAATAATATAATGTAGGTAATTCAATAAATCGAAAGAAAAACATGAATTAGCCTAGGGGCTATAAGTATTTAGTCATATCATGTTAATCAGGCCTCAGGAGAAATCTTTGTCAAATGCGAAAGAGGCTACTGTAGTATGTACGTCTAGATTATTTATGGATTGAACATATAGAAATCTAAAACCTCATTTTAAAGGGCATTGTGTCTGATGGTAATGGGGCTACCTTGGTAAACATGTCAGAGTGGTCATAACTTCCTGTGTGGTGGTAATGATTCTACAATGGTAACATGTCAGAGTGGTCATAACTTCCTGTGTGTGGTGGTCACCAAGGGCTCTGTTCTAGGCCCTCTCCTATTCTCGCTATACACAATGTAAACATGTCTCTCCTATCATTGCTATGTGGTCAATTAATCTTCTCCTTTCCCCCTTCTGATGACCAGGTGGCGTCGCATCTCTGCATGTCTGGCAGACATATCAGTGTGGATGGATCAACATGAATCAAGACGGAGCTGCTCTTCCTAGGACTTCCATGATCTCGCCATCACGGTTGACAACTCCATTGTGTCCTCCTACCTTGGCGATCCTGATGGGGCTCCCAACGCAACATCCTGGACAACATGTTCATGCTCTACAACATAGCATGTCAGCGGCGCAGGTCCTAATCCAGGCACTTGTCATCTCCCGTCTATTACTTCCTGTTGGCTGGCCTGTGCCATTAAACCCCTACAACTCATGGGGCTGGTGTTCAACCTTCCCAAGGTAACATGTCCACTGGCTTCCAGTGGTCATCCGCTACAAGACCATGGTGCTTCCTACGGAGCTGTGAGGGGAACGGCACCGCAGTACCTCCAGGCTCTGATCAGGCCCTACACCCAAGCAAGGGCACTGCGTTCATCCAATGGTAACATACATCAGCCCAGTCAAAAGTGGCTCTGGCCCCCCAATGGTGGAACAAACTCCCTCACGACGTGTGAGTGACACCTGAAACCCCACCTCTTCAAGGAATACCTAGGATAGGCTCACCCCCCCCCCCTTAATGATTTAGATGCACTATTGTAAAGTGGCTGTTCCACTGGATGTCAGAAGAGTGGTCTGGATAAGACGTTGCTAAATGACTTAAATGTAATGTGTGGTGGTAATGGGGCTATAATGGTAACATGTCAGAGTGGTCATAACTTCCTGTGTGGTGGTAATGGGGCTACAATGGTAAACATGTCAGAGTGGTCATAACTTCCTGTGTGGTGGTAATGGGGCTACAATGGTAACATGTCAGAGTGGTCATAACTTCCTGTGTGGTGGTAATGGGGCTACAATGGTAACATGTCAGAGTGGTCATAACTTCCTGTGTGGTGGTAATGGGGCTATAATGGTAACATGTCAGAGTGGTCATAACTTCCTGTGTGGTGGTAATGGGGCTACCTTGGTAAACATGTCAGAGTGGTCATAACTTCCTGTGTGGTGGTAATGGGGCTATGGTAAACATGTCAATGGTAACATGTCAGAGTAGTCATAACTTCCTGTGTGGTGGTAATGGGGCTATAATGGTAACATGTCAGAGTGGTCATAACTTCCTGTGTGGTGGTAATGGGGCTACCTTGGTAAACATGTCAGAGTGGTCATAACTTCCTGTGTGGTGGTAATGGGGCTACAATGGTAACATATCAGAGTGGTCATAACTTCCTGTGTGGTGGTAATGGGGCTACAATGGTAGCATGTCAGAGTGGTCATAACTTCCTGTGTGGTGGTAATGGGGCTACAATGGTAACATGTCAGAGTGGTCATAACTTCCTGTGTGGTGGTAATGGGGCTACAATGGTAACATATCAGAGTGGTCATAACTTCCTGTGTGGTGGTAATGGGGCTACAATGGTAACATGTCAGAGTGGTCATAACTTCCTGTGTGGTGGTAATGATTCTACAATGGTAACATGTCAGAGTGGTCATAACTTCCTGTGTGCTGTCCCGTATACAAACAGAAGTTCCCTGATCCTGGTGCAGAATACACAGTGTTTTTCCCTCCCCATATCGACTGATACCATTCAATTCAAATCATTTTAAAAAAGACAATACAAGTAAAAGTTGTGTCTCGTAAAATGTTTATGCAGAGTGCCAGGTCTCTCTCCATTCAGAGGCATAAGTATCAAGCCCATCTGTCAGTCTGGACTTCTTCACAATATCTTGCCAGTCTCCATGTGTTGACTCCACATGTTTCTAGGAGCACATAAATGACTTACATAGTCACTGTTTTATTAACAATGGCATTTAGGATAGTAAGGGAATTCACCCCCGTATTGGACAAAAATGAATGGCAAATTATTGGCATAGTACAAACCATGTACACATTGGTCAATACCACCCAAATCGGCGTTGATTCATGCAAAGTGTACTTCAAATGCCATATGGCTATTGCCAGTTGTAACACTTCAAAATCCAACAGGTGGCGTGTGCGCTCCACCGTGGTTTTCATATTGATATTGGACTCCAAGTCAACATCCAAAAGCCAAATTTTAAAAAAAAATTGATTTTTTGTCAAAACTTATCACCCCTTAAAAAAGTGCTTTCTGGACCGTTTTTCGAAATTCTTTCGCTTTTTTTGTCAATTACACATGTGTAAGAACTGTATGAATATACTTTTGTCCAATTTTATTATCATTATTTATTTTTTTTTTTTACTTGCGCATTATTGCATGTGTTTTGTCCATCTGCAATATGATTTCATAGGAAGTCAGAAGTCAAAAGTCAATAATTGCAAAATTTCCTAAAAAACTTCACACACCCCTAAAAAAGTGCTTTCTGGAACGTTTTTCGAAAAAATTTCGAATTTTGTGTCAGTTACACACGTATAAGAACTGTATCAACATACTTTAGTCATATTTTATTATCATAATGTTTTTTTTTTTTTTTTACTTGTGCATAAGGCATATGTTTTGTGGGGGCCAAATGTCATAAGAAATTTGACATGCTCAAAAATCCTTCAGAAATGCAAAATTGACTGGCCTGATGAACTCGGGATGGCCGGGCAGTGATTGTTGTTCCTTTCAATCACTCGTGGTGTTGATTTCATCATGTCCATTTGTTTATGTTTTCTCACTTTTGCAAAGTCACTGTGCATTTGCAATATGGTTAACTGGGCATTCACCATCACCAATTTGTCATGCTATAAAAAATCGTGCAGGAATGCCAAATTGACTGGCCCGATGAACTCGGGATGGCTGGGCAGTGATTCTGGTACCTCCCCATCGCTCGTTTGGGTTGATTTCAGAATGTCACTTTTGGTGATGGTACCTCACTGTTAAAACATATTGCAAATGTTTTCTCTGGGCAGTGATTCTGGTACCT
>NC_088224.1:11623010-11650510 GCF_036934945.1 Oncorhynchus masou masou
AGGGAGGCGAGCAGGCCAGAGGTGGATGAACGCAGTGCCCTTGCTTGGGTGTAGGGCCTGATCAGAGCCTGGAGGTACTGCGGTGCCGTTCCCCTCACAGCTCCGTAGGCAAGCACCATGGTCTTGTAGCGGATGCGAGCTTCAACTGGAAGCCAGTGGAGAGAGCGGAGGAGCGGGGTGACGTGAGAGAACTTGGGAAGGTTGAACACCAGACGGGCTGCGGCGTTCTGGATGAGTTGTAGGGGTTTAATGGCACAGGCAGGGAGCCCAGCCAACAGCGAGTTGCAGTAATCCAGACGGGAGATGACAAGAGCCTGGATTAGGACCTGCGCCGCTTCCTGTGTGAGGCAGGGTCGCACTCTGCGGATGTTGTAGAGCATGAACCTACAGGAACGGGCCACCGCCATGATGTTGGTTGAGAACGACAGGGTGTTGTCCAGGATCACGCCAAGGTTCTTAGCGCTCTGGGAGGAGGACACAATGGAGTTGTCAACCGTGATGGCGAGATCATGGAACGGGCAGTCCTTCCCCGGGAGGAAGAGCAGCTCCGTCTTGCCGAGGTTCATCTTGAGGTGGTGATCCGTCATCCACACTGATATGTCTGCCAGACATGCAGAGATGCGATTCGCCACCTGGTCATCAGAAGGGGGAAAGGAGAAGATTAATTGTGTGTCGTCTGCATAGCAATGATAGGAGAGACCATGTGAGGTTATGACAGAGCCAAGTGACTTGGTGTATAGCGAGAATAGGAGAGGGCCTAGAACAGAGCCCTGGGGGACACCAGTGGTGAGAGCGCGTGGCAGGAGACAGATTCTCGCCACGCCACCTGGTAGGAGCGACCTGTCAGGTAGGACGCAATCCAAGCGTGGGCCGCGCCGGAGATGCCCAACTCGGAGAGGGTGGAGAGGAGGATCTGATGGTTCACAGTATCGAAGGCAGCCGATAGGTCTAGAAGGATGAGAGCAGAGGAGAGAGAGTTAGCTTTTAGCAGTGCGGAGCGCCTCCGTGATACAGAGAAGAGCAGTCTCAGTTGAATGACTAGTCTTGAAACCTGACTGATTTGGATCAAGAAGGTCATTCTGAGAGAGATAGCGGGAGAGCTGGCCAAGGACGGCACGTTCAAGAGTTTTGGAGAGAAAAGAAAGAAGGGATACTGGTCTGTAGTTGTTGACATCGGAGGGATTGAGTGTAGGTTTTTTCAGAAGGGGTGCAACTCTCGCTCTCTTGAAGACGGAAGGGACGTAGCCAGCGGTCAGGGATGAGTTGATGAGCGAGGTGAGGAAAGGGAGAAGGTCTCCGAAATGGTCTGGAGAAGAGAGGAGGGGATAGGGTCAAGCGGGCAGGTTGTTGGGCGGCCGGCCGTCACAAGAAGCGAGATTTCATCTGGAGAGAGAGGGGAGAAAGAGGTCAGAGCACAGGGTAGGGCAGTGTGAGCAGAACCAGCGGTGTCGTTTGACTTAGCAAACGAGGATCGGATGTCGTCGACCTTCTTTTCAAAATGGTTGACGAAGTCATCTGCAGAGAGGGAGGAGGGGGGGGGGAGGGGGAGGAGGATTCAGGAGGGAGGAGAAGGTGGCAAAGAGCTTCCTAGGGTTAGAAGCAGATGCTTGGAATTTAGAGTGGTAGAAAGTTGTAGTTGTAGTGTGGATGTATTACATTTTTTATTTATATAACCCTTATTTTACCAGGTAAGTTGACTGAGAACTCATTCTCATTTGCAGCAACAAGAAGTTTCAGTCAGGGATACTATAAACAAGTTCATACAGGAGTGTGGATCTAGTGCGGATGTCATCGGGGCCAGCAGCATACCACCCTGTATCCCACTGCTGGCTTGCTGGAAGTGGTTTTGGCGGGTCAGTAGGAGACACCCTTTCCTCTGGTCTAAAAAAAAAATATATATCCCAGCGTCCCAGGGCAGTGATTGGGGACATTGCCCTGTGCAGGTTGCTGTCTTACGGATGTGATGTTAAACAGGTATCTTGGCTCTCTGTGGTCACTAAAGATCCCATGGTGCTTATCGTAAGAGTCGGGTTGTTAACCCTGGTGTCCTGGCTAAATTCCCAATCTGGCCCTCATACCATCATGGGCACCTAATCATACCCAGATTCCCATTGGGACACTCGTCCCCCTTCCTCTCCCCTGTAACTATTCACCAGGTTGTTGCTGTAAATGAGAATGTGTTCTCAGTCAACTAACCTGGTAAAATAAGGGATAAAAAATAAAATACCATTTTTAATTCCATCCAACACCACATCCTCAGAATGAATCAAAACATGTTTTAGTGCATCAGTGCCTCAGAGACCTTTTTTCCT
Organism: Oncorhynchus masou masou; assembly: GCF_036934945.1. Taxonomy (NCBI): domain Eukaryota; kingdom Metazoa; phylum Chordata; class Actinopteri; order Salmoniformes; family Salmonidae; genus Oncorhynchus; species Oncorhynchus masou. The sequence continues at coordinate 11,625,323 of NC_088224.1, forward strand.
GCTTAGTTTGGGTATTTCTCTGGCGTTCACGCTTGGCTGCCTTTTAAGAGCCCCAATGTTTGTTTTGTTTTCTGTTTTATATATTTTTTTCCACCCAGTTTAACTCACCGACCCACTGGGGGAAAACTGTGAAATGACAATGGAGATGGGGCATGCTAACAAATTCCCTCAATATAAGAGACACTTTTGTCATGCATTAGAACAGGACCTGAGATATGGACACATCCCCGATGGTATTAAAGGGAGGGTAGGAGGAGGGATGGATGGATAGGAGAAGGAGGGGCTGAGTGAATGGCATTCAGTTGGTTCATTGTTTAAAGGCCCAGTGTAAGTCAAAAATGAGATTTTACTGTGTTTTACATTTCCACACTATGAGGTTTGAATAATACTGTGAAATTGTGAAAATGATGACAGCGGTGTGACAACCCACCCATTGTCTGTCGTATTCTTTCTCTTTGCTCTTGTTTTCCTTATTAGGACGTTGGTAGGCGGAGCTATGAGGGTCGTCAGCGACATGGGGTGTGTCCCGGGATAATACACCTCTTCCCCCATTCGTTGAGGAGACTCTCTCCATGCAGACACTGTTAGATTGTGGTTGTGGCACTTTTGTGGCCGTTTTGATTGTTTGCTTTGGCACCTTTCAACACCCCTCATTATCACATCTATGCACGCAACCACTCACTTACACTACTGATTACTGACTACACACACCATTGTTAATTTTATTTAGGTTACTTCAGTTAATAAATATATTTTTGTGAATCCTTATCTCCACGTTGTCTCCCTTTTTGTTACAGACTTTGAGAGTCAGCGGTTTGGAAATTTCCGCCTGTTTTGCTGCCAATAACAGTTTTCAGTTCAGCACTCCCAGACAGTCCTACCAAATTATTGCTTGAGAAATTATTCTTTGCTAAGAAGCTATTTTTGTTTGTTTGTTTTTTCATCATTTTAATTAGAAACAATCAGAGTAAGGTACTTAATTGTTACCCAGATAAAAATGGCTCCATTGGACATTTAAGCTGTGTGACAGAAACTAGAGTGAAGCTGGAATGATGCGTGCAGCTAGCTGCTGGGAACAGCCTATAGAACAGCAGGGTATATTGATGATGGCTGGGGAGTAATGGCATGGGATTGGTGTGGGTCATGGGGATTGGCTAATGAAGACCTATGTGGGGAGGGGACGAAAGCATTACTTCACATTAATTTCAGCCTCAGGCCGAGAGCAGATCACCTTGGTTCAGAATCAGCTAGAAGAGGAATTCTCAAAAGCGCTGGAAGAAGCCAGAACCTCTTACCTTTAATTCCTCTGTGGCTGAAATGACGTCAGTATTATCTGGACCAATTCGTTTTTAGGGCGATGATACTAGTGGGGTGAAATCAATAAGGCAAAGTTATATAATGTGTGGTCTGTAAGCTGCTTATGTGCGTAAGCATGTGAGCAGAGCACCTCCTCCCAGCTGCCCACTTCACTGAGGCTAGGTAACCTGATCACCACTGATAAATCCATGATAATCGAAAATGTCAAAAAGCATTTCTCAACGGCCGGCCATGCCTTCCTCCTGGCTACTCCAACCCCGGCCAACAGCTCCGCCTCCCTCCGCAGCTACTCGCCCAAGCCTCCCCAGCTTCTCCTTCAACAATATCCAGACTGCAGATGTTCTGAAAGAGCTGCAAAACCTGGACCCGTACAAATCAGCTGGGCTAGACAATCTGGACCCTCTCTTTCCAAAACTATCCGCCGCCATTGTTGCAACCCCTATTACCAGCCTGTTCAACCTCTCTTTTGTAACGTCCGAGATCCCTAACGATTGGAAAGCTGCCGCGGTCATCCTCCTCTTCAAAGGGGGTGACACCCTGGACCCAAACTGTTGCATACCTATATCCATTCTGCCCTGCCTTTCTAAAGTCTTCGAAAGCCAAGTTAATAAACAGATCACTGACCATTTCGAATCGCACCGTACCTCCTCCACTGTGCAATCCGGCTTCCGAGCCGGTCACGGGTGCACCTCTGCCACGCTCAAGGTACTAAACGATATCATAACCGCCATCGATAAAAGACAGTACTGTGCAGCCGTCTTCATCGACCTGGCCAAGGCTTTCGACTCTGTCAATCATCAATTATTCTTATCGGCAGACTCAATAGCCTTGGTTTTTCTAATGACTGCCTCGCCTGGTTCACCAACTACTTTGCAGACAGAGTTCAGTGTGTCAAATCGGAGGGCATGTTGTCCGGATTTCTAGCACTCTCTATGGGTTACCACAGGGTTCAATTCTTGGGCCGACTCTTTTCTCTGTATATATCAATGATGTCGCTCTTGCTGCGGGCGATTCCCTGATCCACCTCTACGCAGACGACACCATTCTGTATACTTCTGGCCCTTCCTTGGACACTGTGCTAACTAACCTCCAAACAAGCTTCAATGCCATACAACACTCCTTCCGTGGCCTCCAACTGCTCTTAAACACTAGTAAAACCAAATGCATGCTTTTCAACCATTCGCTGCCTGCACCTGCCCGCCTGACGAGCATCACCACCCTGGACGCTTCCGACCTAGAATATATGGACAACTTTAAATACCTAGGTGTCTGGCTAGACTGTAAACTCTCCTTCCAGACTCATATTAAACATCTCCAATCAAAAATCAAATCTAGAATTGGCTTTCTATTTTGCAACAAAGCCTCCTTCACTCATGCCGCCAAACGTACCCTAGTAAAACTGACTATCCTACTGATCCTCGACTTCGGCGATGTCATCTACAAAATAGCTTCCAACATTGCTGGATGCAGTCTATCACAATACCATCCGTTTTGTTACTAAAGCACCTTATACCACCCACCACTGCGACCTGTATGCTCCAGTCGGCTGGCCCTCACTAGATATTCGTCGCCAGACCCACTGGCTCTAGGTCATCTATAAGTCTATGGTAGGTCAAGCTCCGCCCTATCTCAGTTCACTGGTCACAATAACAACAGCCACCCGTAGCACATGTTCCAGCAGCTATATCTCACTGATCATCCCCAAAGCCAACACCTCATTTGGCCTCCTTTCCTTCCAGTTCTCTGCTGCCAGTGACTGGAAAGAATTGGAAAAATCGCAGAAATTGGACTTTTATTTCCCTCACCAAATTTAAACATCAACTATCTAAGCAGCTAACCGATCGCTGCAGCGATTCCCATACTGTTTTTATTTGATTTACTTTTCTGCTCTTTTGCACACCAGTATCTCAACTTGCACATCATCATCTGCTCATTTATCACTCCAGTGTTAATCTGCTAAATTGTAATTATTCGCTCCTATGGCCTATTTATTGCCTACCTCCTCATGCCTTTTGCACACACTGTATATAGACTTTATTTTTTTCTACTGTGTCATTGACTTGTTTATTGTGTTATTAGCTTGTTTATTGTTTACTTCATGAGTAACTCTGTGTTGTTGTCTGTGTCACACTGCTTTGCTTTATCTTGGCCAGGTCACAGTTGCAAATGAGAACTTGTTCTCAACTAGCCAACCTGGTTAAATAAAGGTGAAAAAAAATCTATATATATGTTTTGAGGGAGAGAGAGAGACACAGAGAGAGACAGACAGAGATACAGACAGAGAGAGAGAGACTCTCTCTCTCTCTCTCTCTCAATTCAATTCAATTCAATTCAATTCAAGAGCTTTATTGGCATGGGAAACATGTGATAACATTGCCAAAGCAAGTGAGGTAGATAATATATAAAGTGAATATATAAAGTGAAAAACAATAAAAATTAACAGTAAACATTACACATACAGAAGTTTCAAAACAATAAAGACATTACAAATGTCATATTATATATATACAGTGTTTTAACAATGTACAAATGGTTAAAGGACACAAGATAAAATAAATAAGCATAAATATGGGTTGTATTTACAATGGTGTTTGTTCTTCACTGGTTGCCCTTTTCTCGTGGCAACAGGTCAAAAATCTTGCTGCTGTGATATCACACTGTGGAATTTCACCCAGTAGATATGGGAGTTTTTCAAAATGGGATTTGTTTTCCAATTCTTTGTGGATCTGTGTAATCTGAGGGAAATATGTCTCTCTAATATGGTCATACATTGGGCAGGAGATTAGGAAGTGCAGCTCCGTTTCCACCTCATTTTGTGGGCAGTGAGCACATGGCTCTCAAGAGAAGACAGACTATGTCTGCCTACGGCGGCCTTTCTCAATAGCAAGGCTATGCTCACTGAGTCTGTACATAGTCTAAGCTTTCCTTAATTTTGGGTCAGTCACAGTGGTCAGGTATTCTGTCGCTGTGTACTCTCTGTGTAGGGCCAAATAGCATTCTAGTTTGCTCTGTTTTTTTGTTAATTATTTCCAGTCTCTCTCTCTCTCACTCTCTCACTCTCTCTCTCTCTCTCTCTCTCTCTCTCTCTCTCTCTCTGTGTGTGTGTATTGAGTCCTCTCAACACTATCAGGAGGCAGTACTAGCAGTGATCAGGAAGTCACCAACTACATCGCCTACCAAACAAAATCATCAGTACTTTTTCTCTCTACTTCTTCTACTCATATTACCATGGCAACAGCCAGAATAAAAATGCCAAAGGCACTGCAGTGGGAGCCTTGAGTTTTCCCTCCAACACCACATCCACTTATACCACTGCACCCCACCTGCATGAATAACATATCGCCATTCAACATCTTCAGAATGATTGATTAGAGAAGAGGTGGATGAAGAGAAGACAAGGTGAAGATACTGTATGTGTGTTGCAAGAAAAGAGTAACTGAGTAGGGGAAAGAATCTCCAAAATGGTCTCACTTTCAACTCCAAAGCTACCTTCATCAGATTAAGTGATGTAGGGCAATGTTTTCCATCATACCCCGAGAGGGGGAGAAAAGAGAGAGATAGATAGATAGATAGATAGATGATAGATAGATAGATAGATAGATAGATAGATAGATAGATAGATAGAGGGGGAGGGGGTTCAGCACACAGCTGTCACATACCCTCCTACACACCACACAAACACCACAGAAGAATATTTTAATTATCTTTCTCTCTCTCTCTCTCCCCCTGTCTTCCTCTGGCGTTCGAAGGCTTCAAACCCCTGTGTGTCTTCTCAGTTCTGTCTCATGAATATTGTCTAATTGGATTCTGTACACCATAAAAAAAGAGCAGAGATGCTACACGGCGAAGGTGCATGGGGGATGACACTAGAAAAAATACACAGACAGGTCTCTCTCTCTCTCTCTCTCTCTCTCTCTCTCTCATTCTGTCTCTGTCTTTCTTTCTTTCTTTCTTTTTTTGGTTGAGTCTAATTGTGTTGCTGTCCTGGGGCTCTGTGGGGTCTGTTTGTGTTTGTGAACAGAGCCCCAGGACCAGCTTGCTTAGGGGACTCTTCTCCAGGTTAATCTCTCTGTAGGTGATGGCTTTGTTATGGTAGGTTTGGGAATCACTTCTTTTTTTTTTGGAGGTTGTAGAATTTAATGTCTCTTTTCTGGATTTTGATCATCTATCGGCCTAATTCTGCTCGCATGCATCTAACCAATAGTGCAAAAAATATATTAGGTGAACAACTGGTAGGTAAAGAAATAAAACAACAGTAAAAAGACAGGCTATATACAATAGTGAGGCTATAACAGTAGCGAGGCTACATACAGACACCGGTTATTCAGGCTGATTGAGGTAGTATGTACATGTAGATATGGTTAAAGTGACTATGCATATATGATGAACAGCGAGTAGCAGTAGCGTAAAAGAGGGGTTAGTGGGTGGCGGGACACAATGCAGATAGTCCGGTTAGCCAATGTGCGGGAGCACTGGTTGGTCGGCCCAATTGAGGTAGTATGTACGTGAATGTATAGTTCAAGTGACAATACGTGTATGATAAGCAGAGAGTGACAGCAGCATAAAAAGAGGGGTGGGGGGGGGGGGGGCACACAATGCAAATAGTCCGGTTAGCCATTTGATTACCTGTTCAGGAGTCTTATGGCTTGGTGGTAAAAACTATTGAGAAGCCTTTTTGTCCAAGACTTGGCACTCCGGTATCGCTTGCCATGCAGTAGTAGAGAGAACAGTCTATGACTGGGGTGGCTGGGGTCTTTGACAATTTTTAGGGACTTCCTCTGACACCGCCTGGTGTAGAGGTCCTGGATGACAGGCAGCTTAGCCCCAGTGATGTACTGGGCCCTACGCACTACACTCTGTAGTGCCTTGCGGTCAGAGGCCGAGCAATTGCCGTACCAGGCAGTGATGCAACCAGTCAGGATGCTCTCGATGTTGCAGCTGTAGATCCTTTTGTGGATCTGAGGACCCATGCCAAGTCTTTTTAGTTTCCTGAGGGGAAATAGGTTTTGTCGTGCCCTTTTCACGACTATCTTGGTGTGTTTGGACCATGTTAGTTTGTTGTTGATGTGGACACCAAGGAACTTGAAGCTCTCAAACTGCTCCACTCCAGCCCCGTCGATGAGAATGGGGGCGTGCTCGGTCCTCCTTTTCCTGTAGTCCACAATAATCTCCTTAGTCTTGGTTAGGTTGAGGGATAGGTTGTTATTCTGGCACCACCCGGCCTCTCTGACCTCCTCCCTATAGGCTGTATTGTCATTGTCGGTGATCAGGCCTACCACTGTTGTGTCGTCTGTGAACTTAATGATGGTGTTGCAGTCGTGGGTGAACAGGGAGTACAGGAGGGGACTGAGCATGCACCCCTGGGGAGCTCCAGTGTTGATGATCAGCATGGCAGATGTGTTGCTACCTACCCTCACCACCTGTATTTCTGTATTGTTTTAAGGATTTACTATAGTGAAAGCATAGGTTTCTCAATTTCTTTCTTAGATTTTTGCACTCTTCATCAAATCATTTGTCATTGTTAAGTTTCTTAGGTTGTCTGCTTGAATTCTTTAGATTTGATAGGGAAGCTGAGAGATCAAATATACTGTTTAGGTTTTCTACTGCAAAGTTTACACATTCACTTTTACAGTGAAATATTTTGTCCAGGAAGTTGTCTAAAAGGGATTGAATTTGTTGTTGCTTAATAGTTTCCACACTACTCTCCTTCCATCTATTGTGTTTCTTATTATTCAGTTCCTTTGGCTTTGATGCCAAACTCAGGATTGAGTATTGCTCTGTTCAAGTAGACTGTGATAGGGGTGTCAGTGAGCTTGCTCTGAGAGACTCTGGGTTGAGGTCAGTGATAAAGTAGTCTACTACCAAGACATGAGCTATAGGTGTACCTACCATAGGAGGCCCCTTGAAGCCTACCATTGACTGTGTTCTTACCAGGCGTGTGACAGAGCTGCAGGAGTTGTGACCCGTTTTGTTGGTTATGTTGTCGTAGTTGTGTCTATGGGGGCATATGGGGGAGGGAATTCCTCCAGGAAGGTGTTTGTCCCCCTGTGTGATGAGGGTGTCAGGTTCTTGTCCGGTTCTGGCATTTAGGTTGCCACAGACTAGTACATGTCCCTGGGCCTGGAAATGATTGATTTCCCCTCCAGTATGGATTGGCTGTCTTCATTGAAGTCCGGAGGTGTGTTTAGTCATTGTCCTGTTGAAAAACAAATTATAGTCCATCTAAACGCAAACCAGTTGTGATGGACAGATTTCCATGGGTCTCATGTCCATTGCTCATGTTTTTTGGGCCAAGCAAGTCTCTTCTCATTGGTGTCCTTTAGTGGTGGTTTCTTTGCAGCAATTTGACCATGAGGGCCTGATTCACGCAGTCTCCTCTAAACAGTTGATGTTGAGATGTGTCTGTTACTTGAACTCTGAAGCATTTATTTGGGCTGCAATTTCTGAGGCTCTTAACTTATCCTCTGCAGCATAGGTATCTCTGGGTCTTCCTTTCCTGTGGCGGTCTTCACGAGAGCCAGTTTCATCATAGTGCAGCAGTGGTAACTGTGTATTCCTTTCCTGTGGTGGTCCTCATGAGAGCCAGTTTCATCATAGCGCTTGATAGTTTTTGCGACTGCACTTGAAGATACATTCAAAGTTCTTGACATTTTCTGCATTCGCTGACATTCATGTCTTAAAGTAATGATGGACTGTCGTTTTTCTTTGCTTATTTGAACTGTTCTTGCCATATTATGGACTCTGTCTTTCACCAAATAGGGCTATCGTCTGTATACCCCCCGACCTTGTCACAACACAACTGATTGGCTCAAACGCATTAAGGAAAGACATTCAAATCAAATTTATTTATATAGCCCTTTGTACATCAGCTGATATCTCAAAGTGCTGTACAGAAACCCAGCCTAAAACCCCAAACAGCAAGCAATGCAGGTGTTGAAGCACGTTGGCTAGGAAAAACTCCCATGAAAAGCCAAAACCTAGGTAGAAACCTAGAGAGGAACCAGGCTATGAGGGGTGGCCAGTCGTCTTCTGGCTGTGCCGGGTGGAGATTATAACAGAACATGGCCAAGATGTTCAAATGTTCATAAATGACCAGCATGGTCAAATAATAGGTCTGGGACAGGTCTGGGTCATCATGCCAGGTAGTCCTGAGGCATGGTCCTAGGGCTCAGGTCCTCCGAGAGAGAGAAAGGAGAGAATTAGAGAGAGCATACTTAAATTCACACAGGACAAGACAGGAGAAGTACTCCAGATATAACAAACTGACCCTAGCCCCCCGACACAAACTACTGCAGCATAAATACTGGAGGCTGAGACAGGAGGGGTCAGGAGACACTGTGGCCCCATCCGATGACACACCCGGACAGGTCCAAACAGGAAGGATATAACCCCACCCACTTTGCCAAAGCACAGCCCCCACACCACTAGAGGGATATCTTCAAGCACCAACTTACCATCCTGAGACAAGGCCGAGTATAGCCCACAAAGATCTCCACTACGGCACAACCCAAGGGGGGTGCCAACCCAGACAGGAAAATCACATCAGTGACTCAACCCTCCTAGGGATGGCATGGAAGAGCATCAGTAAGCCAGTGACTCAGCCCATGTAATAGGGTTAGAGGCAGAGAATCCCAGTGGAAAGAGGGATTCCACAAATGAACTTTAACAAGAAACACATGTTAATTGAAATGCATTCCAGGTGACTACCTCATGATACTGGTTGAGAGAATGCCATGAGTGTGTAAAGCAGTCTTCAATGCAAAGGGTGGCTACTTTGAAGAATCTCAAATATAAAATGTGTTTTGATTTGTTTAACACTTTTTTGTGATTCCATTATGTGTTGTTTCATAATTTTGATGTCTTCACTATTATTCTACAATGTAGAAAATAGTCTAAATAAATAATCCTTGAATGAGTAGGTAGGTGTATCCACACTTTTGAATGGTATTGTGTGTATATATAGTGGGGAGAACAATTAACAATTATTTAACCAGGCAAGTCAGTTAAGAACAAATTCTTATTTTCAATGACGGCCTGGGAACAGTGGGTTAACTGCCTGTTCAGGGGCAGAATGACAGATTTGTACCTTGTCAGCTCGGGGGTTTGAACTTGCAACCTTCCAGTTGCTAGTCCAATGCTCTAACCACTAGGCCACCCTGCCGCCCTGTGGTCCCAGCTCTCTTCAGGTCATTGTCCAGGTTCTGCCGTGTAGTTCTGGGCTGATTCCTCACCTTCCTCATGATCATTGATGTCCCACAAGGTGAGATATTGCATGGAGCCCCAGACCGAGGGTGATTGACCGTCATATTGAACTTCTTCCATTTTCTAATAATTGCACCAACAGTTGTTGCCTTCTCACCAAGCTGCTTGCCTATTGTCCTGTAGCCCATCCCAGCCTTGTGCAGGTCTACAATTGTATCCCTGATGTCCTTACACAGCTCTCTGGTCTTGGCCATTGTGGAGCGGTTGGAGTCTGTTTGTTTGAGTGTGTGGACAGGTGTCTTTTATACAGGTAACGAGTTCAAACAGGTGCAGTTAATACAGGTAATGAGTGGAGAACAGGAGGGCTTCTTAAAGAAAAACTAACAGGTCTGTGAGAGCCAGAATTCTTACTGGTTGATAGGTGATCAAATACTTGTCATTTAATAAAATGCAAATGTCTGTCTGTCTGTCTGTGTGTGTGAGTGTCTCTGTGTGTGTGTGTGTGTGTGTGTGTGTGTGTGTGTATGTATGTATGTATGTATGTATGTATGTATGTATGTATGTATGTATGTATGTATGTATATGTATGTATGTATGTATGTATGTATGTATGTATATATATATATATATATATATATGTATGTATGTATGTATACATATACATATATATTAACGTGTATATCTGAACAGTGACATAAAATAAACAATTGACATTATGCCAAATATCTCTTACTGCGATGACCACACCCATAAGGCACAACTACTACCTGACGTGTTGCAATGTCCCTCGCTGCATCTGATTTCATTTGGTTTTCAATCTAATAACACTTGTAATCAGTGGGAGTGCAGATTTCCTGTGTGCTTCCTCCTCAGGGCACCAGTGTGTTAGACCCTCTCTTCACTGAGCTGGATCTATAATGGCTCCATGTAACTCAGCTCTCAATCATCGTCAACTCTAAACTCAACACACGACTGCATGGACCCTCTCCAGCACCTGGTCTTTCTCCTGATAATCCTTATATGCATAGTATTCATACCAGCCCTTGACTTGGGCAGGAGCTCACCGGAGCGGAGCACTGTGGAGTGTTATAGAACTCCTCTACCTAAATATAAACAGTACTGGCACCCACAATGAGTACCGCCACCTATTTCAGTCCAAGTCAAGCACTGATGCATACGCATTTGTTCCTTTGGTGGGTGATTTGCCAAATGGGTCCAGTCATTGCCGGTCAAATGGGCCCGGTCATTGCCTGTCAAATGGGCCCGGTCATTGCCGGTCAAATGGGCCCGGTCATTGCCGGTCAAATGGGCCCGGTCATTGCCGGTCAAATGGGCTCGGTCATTGCCGGTCAAATGGGCCCGGTCATTGCCGGTCAAATGGGCCCGGTCATTGCCAAGTCCCTGTGGAAACTATTTTATCAGCCACAGCCATCAATACAGGTCCTCTCTCAGTCCGCTTTAGAGTGGTAGGTAGCCACCTGTCTGTTACCGTGATGACGAAGCTTATGGATGTTGGTATGTGTGTGTGTGTCAGGGAGGAGTGTACTCTGCAGACTGGGTGTAGAGTGACCTTATACATTCTGTCTCAGTTTCATACTTACTGGGGTCTTAATTTCCATGATTATGTATTATTATAAACCACCTGGCTGTCTGTGTCCGGGAATCAGAATGAGAATGCCTTAGAGAATCAGAATGAGAATGCCTTAGAGAATCAGAATGAGAATGCCTTAGAGAATCAGAATGAGAATGCCTTAGAGAATCAGAATGAGAATACCTTAGAGAATCAGAATGAGAATACCTTAGAGAATCAGAATGAGAATGCCTTAGAGAATCAGAATGAGAATACCTTAGAGAATCAGAATGAGAATGCCTTAGAGAATCAGAATGAGAATGCCTTAGAGAATGCCTTAGAGAATCAGAATGAGAATACCTTAGAGAATCAGAATGAGAATGCCTTAGAGAATCAGAATGAGAATGTCTTAGAGAATCAGAATGAGAATGCCTTAGAGAATCAGAATGAGAATGCCTTAGAGAATCAGAATGAGAATGCCTTAGAGAATCAGAATGAGAATACCTTAGAGAATCAGAATGAGAATACTTAGAGAATCAGAATGAGAATGCCTTAGAGAATCAGAATGAGAATGTCCTTAGAGAATCAGAATGAGAATGCCTTAGAGAATCAGAATGAGAATGAGAATCAGAATGAGAATACTTAGAGAATCAGAATGAGAATGTCTTAGAGAATCAGAATGAGAATGTCTTAGAGAATCAGAATGAGAATGTCTTAGAGAATCAGAATGAGAATGTCTTAGAGAATCAGAATGAATGAAATGTCTTAGAGAGAATGAGAATGTCTTAGAGATGAGAATGCCTTAGAGAATCAGAATGAGAATGTCTTAGAGAATCAGAATGAGAATGTCTTAGAGAATGTCTTAGAGAATCAGAATGAGAATGTCTTAGAGAATCAGAGAATCAGAATGAGAATGTCTTAGAGAATCAGAATGAGAATGTCTTAGAGAATCAGAATGAGAATGTCTTAGAGAATCAGAATGAGAATGTCTTAGAGAATCAGAATGAGAATGCCTTAGAGAATCAGAATGAGAATGCCTTAGAGAATCAGAATGAGAATGCCTTAGAGAATCAGAATGAGAATGCCTTAGAGAATCAGAATGAGAATGAGAGAATCAGAATGAGAATGCCTTAGAGAATCAGAATGAGAATGCCAGAATTAGAGAATCAGAATGAGAATGTCTTAGAGAATCAGAATTAGAGAATCAGAATGAGAATACTTAGAGAATCAGAATGAGAATGCCTTAGAGAATCAGAATGAGAATGCCTTAGAGAATCAGAATGAGAATGCCTTAGAGAATCAGAATGAGAATGTCTTAGAGAATCAGAATGAGAATGTCTTAGAGAATCAGAATGAGAATGTCTTAGAGAATCAGAATGAGAATGTCTTAGAGAATCAGAATGAGAATGCCTTAGAGAATCAGAATGAGAATGTCTTAGAGAATCAGAATGAGAATGCCTTAGAGAATCAGAATGAGAATGTCTTAGAGAATCAGAATGAGAATGCCTTAGAGAATCAGAATGAGAATGTCTTAGAGAATCAGAATGAGAATACCTTAGAGAATCAGAATGAGAATGTCTTAGAGAATCAGAATGAGAATGTCTTAGAGAATCAGAATGAGAATGAATGAGAATACCTTAGAGAATCAGAATGAGAATGCCTTAGAGAATCAGAATGAGAATGTCCTTAGAGAATCAGAATGAGAATGCCTTAGAGAATCAGAATGAGAATGTCTTAGAGAATCAGAATGAGAATACTTAGAGAATCAGAATGAGAATGTCTTAGAGAATCAGAATGAGAATGTCTTAGAGAATCAGAATGAGAATGTCTTAGAGAATCAGAATGAGAATGTCTTAGAGAATCAGAATGAGAATGTCCTTAGAGAATCAGAATGAGAATGTCTTAGAGATTCAGAATGAGAATACTTAGAGAATCAGAATGAGAACGCCTTAGAGAAATCAGAGAATCAGATGAGAATGTCTTAGAGAATCAGAATGAGAATGTCTTAGAGAATCAGAATGAGAATGTCCTTAGAGAATCAGAATGAGAATGTCTTAGAGAATCAGAATGAGAGAATCAGAATGAGAATGTCTTAGAGAATCAGAATGAGAATGCCTTAGAGAATCAGAATGAGAATGCCTTAGAGAATCAGAATGAGAATGCCTTAGAGAATCAGAATGAGAATGCCTTAGAGAATCAGAATGAGAATGTCTTAGAGAATCAGAATGAGAATGCCTTAGAGAATCAGAATGAGAATGTCTCAGAATGAGAATGAATCAGAATGAGAATGCCTTAGAGAATCAGAATGAGAATCACCTTAGAGAATCAGAATGAGAATACCTTAGAGAATCAGAATGAGAATGCCTTAGAGAATCAGAATGAGAATGCCTTAGAGAATCAGAATGAGAATGTCTTAGAGAATCAGAATGAGAATGTCTTAGAGAATCAGAATGAGAATGTCTTAGAGAATCAGAATGAGAATGTCTTAGAGAATCAGAATGAGAATGTCTTAGAGAATCAGAATGAGAATGCCTTAGAGAATCAGAATGAGAATGTCTTAGAGAATCAGAATGAGAATGCCTTAGAGAATCAGAATGAGAATGTCAGAATGAGAATGTCTTAGAGAATCAGAATGAGAATACCTTAGAGAATCAGAATGAGAATGCCTTAGAGAATCAGAATGAGAATGTCTTAGAGAATCAGAATGAGAATACCTTAGAGAATCAGAATGAGAATGTCTTAGAGAATCAGAATGAGAATACCTTAGAAAATCAGAATGAGAATGTCTTAGAGAATCAGAATGATAATGTCTTAGAGAATCAGAATGAGAATAATCTTAGAGAATCAGAATGAGAATACCTTAGAGAATCAGAATGAGAATACCTTAGAGAATCAGAATGAGAATGTCTTAGAGAATCAGAATGAGAACGCCTTAGAGAATCAGAATGATAATGCCTTAGAGAATCAGAATGAGAATGCCTTAGAGAATCAGAATGAGAATACCTTAGAGAATCAGAATGAGAACGCCTTAGAGAATCAGAATGATAATGCCTTAGAGAATCAGAATGAGAATGCCTTAGAGAATCAGAATGAGAATGCCTTAGAGAATCAGAATGAGAATGCCTTAGAGAATCAGAATGAGAATGCCTTAGAGAATCAGAATGAGAACGCCTTAGAGAATCAGAATGAGAATGCCTTAGAGAATCAGAATGCCTAAGAGGGAGAAAAGAGAAGAGGTGCTTCACTGCAGTGAGAGTGTCCAGACACTTTCCAGTGCCAGTACATCATCTTGTTTTAAAATAGGAAGCCAGGAGACTACTGTCATAACTCTCTACACAAATATTCAATTAATATTCCTGCTCTTCCATGACAATATCTTACCGGGCTATGGACATTCTTAGAGCGCATGCCATAGAGCTCTGGGTTGAAGGGTATATGTCATATCTGGAGAAAACTGCAATTCCCGACCGGAAATTTCACATAGACTGTGAAATGACTTGATAACCTGTTTCGATTACAAAAGTAAAATTAAAGAATAATTACATAAAATAATGTATCTTTTGTCTCTCTGTGTTTCATCATTTTACTTAATTTCGCAATTGTCTGAATGTTTCTCACAGGAGCAGGCATCCGAGAGAGAAACAGCCCCTCTGTCTCTGTAAGGTAGACCATCTATCTGATGCTGTCTGGACAGAGAAACAGCCACTCTGTCTCTGTAAGGTAGACCATCTATCTGATGCTGTCTGGACAGAGAAACAGCCCCTCTGTCTCTGTAAGGTAGACCATCTATCTGATGCTGTCTGGACAGAGAAACAGCTCCCCTCTGTCTCTGTAAGGTAGACCATCTATCTGATGCTGTCTGGACAGAGAAACAGCCCATCTGTCTCTGTAAGGGTAGACCATCTATCTGATGCTGTCTGGACAGAGAAACAGCCCCTCTGTCTCTGTATGGTAGACCATCTATCTGATGCTGTCTGGACAAAAAGAGAGTGATCCCATTGCCGCCCGTAGCATTGACTCCAATGGAAGCCAGCGAGTATTTGTGCTCCCTTGATACATTTTTCTTTATAGCCAATCAGCGTTGAGCTAAACTGAGTGAGCTCAACTCTGAATGCTCCAAAAAAAATGATCAAGGGAAGCCCGTTTGGATTTGGCTTCACACCAATCATATCACACCGAGCCAAACATCATTAACCTCTAGCGTTGAGCAATCCCGTATCCGGAAGCGTAATCATAGCCTCAAGCTCATTAGCATAACGCAACATTAACTATTCATGAAAATCGCAAATGAAATGAAATAAATATATTGGCTCACAAACTTAGCCTTTTGTTAACAACACTGTCATCTCAGATTTTCAAAATATGCTTTTCAACCATAGCTACACAAGCATTTGTGTAAGAGTATTGATAGCTAGCATAGCATTAAGCCTAGCATTCAGCAGGCAACATTTTCACAAAAACAAGAAAAGCATACAAATAAAATCATTTACCTTTGAAGAACTTCGGATGTTTTCAATGAGGAGACTCTCAGTTGGATGGCAAATGTTCAGTTTTTCCAAAAATATTATTTGTGTAGGAGAAATCGCTCCGTTTTGTTCATCACGTTTGGCTAAGAAAAAAACTTGAAAATTCAGTCATTACAACGCCAAACTTTTTTCCAAATTAACTCCATAATAACGACAGAAACATGGCAAACGTTGTTTAGAATCAATCCTCAAGGTGTTTTTCACATATCTATTCGATGATAAATCATTCGTGGCAGTTGCCTTTCTCCTCTGAACCAAATGGAAAAGTGGACGCAGCTGGAGATTGCGCAATAATTTCGAAGGAGGACACCAAGCGGACACCTGGTAAATGTAGTCTCTTATGGTCAATCTTCCAATGATATGCCTATAAATATGTCACAATGCTGCAGACACCTTGGGGAAACGACAGAACGTGTAGGCTCATTCCTTGCGCATTCACAGCCATATAAGGAGACATCGGAACACAGCGCATTCAAAATATGGGGCATTTCCTGTATGAAATGTCATCTTGGTTTCGCCTGTAGCATTAGTTCTGTGGCACTCACAGACAATATCTTTGCAGTTTTGGAAACATCAGAGTGTTTTCTTTCCAAAGCTGTCAATTATATGCATAGTCGAGCATCTTTTCGTGACAAAATATCTTGTTTAAAACGGGAACGTTTTTTTATCCAAAAATTAAAAGAGCTCCCCCTATATCGAAGAAGTTAACAGAAATAAAACTTGAGTTGTTGCATTTCATTGTTGTTGTCCTCCGGTGGATATCTAGCTAAAACTGCCCCTTTTCTAAATGATCCAATGGACGGAGATTTGAACTTGTGGTTTTTCTCTATTGTCCCTACTTCCAATGATTATAACAGCGATCCTGATCTAACCCTAAATTCATACATTGTGGATGTAAGTTCAATATGTAGCTCGATGTCGTAGGCTAATGTTAACTAGCCCGGCTCATCGATGCCCATGAATGGAAGTTAGCCTAGCGAGCAAGCAAATATTTTAGACTGATAGCCTTGGACAACAAAACTAAAAGCGTGTGCTGTATGACAGTCATAAAAAAAGAGAGGATACAAGTAAAGGTGAATACAAGTAAAGAATTCACCTCTACAAGTAAAGGTGAATCAACATGTTTTTTTCTACTTACGGACGCGCACACACACACACACACACACACACACACACACACACACACACACACACACACACACACACACACACACACACACACACACACACACACACACATAAATCAGTACCATGGACAGTCACATCATATTTACTGTAGCTCATGTTGAACTAAATAGTTTTTGGTATCTTTTAGTTGTCACTGTAGAAATGTTGAAGTTGAAATGTTGGAGGCAGCTCCTGTTTTCTTCGCTACTTGCGGTAACACATGCAGTGTTATAAAACAATAGTTGTTTAGTATTCCGAAAATGGCGGAAACATTAACTTGATTGACCATGCTGTATGCTTTGTGGACTCCCCCGGACAGATGTTGCTCTCCGGTTTTGTGATGAAACAAAGGTGTGGTTGAATTTATTCTGTCACTGTGTGTGTGTATGTGCATGTGTATATGTATGTGTGCGTGTGTGCGTGAGTGCGTGTGTGTGTGTGTGAGATATATATCTCTATCTATATATCTATCTCCATGCATTGGTGAGGGCACTAGAACAGTCTGCAGCACCTGGCCTCACCCTACTAGAACCTGAAGTCAAATGTCTGTTTGTTGATGATCTGGTGCTTCTGTCCCCAACCCATGAGGGCCTACAGCAGAACCTAGATCTTCTGCACAGATTCTGTCAGACCTGGGCCCTGACAGACCTGGGTCCTGAAAGACCTGGGCCCTGACAGACCTGGGCCCTGACAGACCTGGGCCCTGACAGACCTGGGCCCTGACAGACCTGGGCCCTGATAGACCTGGGCCCTGATAGACCTGGGTCCTGACAGACCTGGGTCCTGACAGACCTGGGCCCTGACAGACCTGGGCCCTGACAGACCTGGGCCCTGACAGACCTGGGCCCTAACAGTAAATCTCAGTAAGACAAAAATAATGGTGTTCCAAAAAAAGGTCCATTTGCCAGGACCACAAATACAAATCCATCTAGACACATTTTCCCTAGAGCACACAAAAAAAACTATACATAGATGAGAGATGTTGAGGGTAGAAGAAAGACGGGACTAAAAACAAGCAGAATATAACTATTGTAAAATAAATTGTGTCCGTAACATGTATATAGAATGTATAAGCTGGAAGTAGAACCCGAAGTGTTGTTGAAATAACACATATGGAATCATGTAGTAACCAAAAAAGTGTCAAACAAATCAAAACATATTTTATATTTAAGATTCTTCAAATAGTCACCCTTTGCCTCGAAGACAGCTTTGCAGGAGGGACTGGTGCACTTCACAAAATAGGTGTCATCATGAGGAGGAAAATATTTGGACATATTGAAGCAACATCTCAATTCATCAGTCAGGAAGTTAAATCTTGGTCGCAAATGGGTCTTCCAAATGGACAATGACACCAAGCATACTTCCAAAGTTGTGGCAAAATGGCTTAAGGACAACAAAGTCAAGGTATTGGAGTGGCCATCACGAAGCCCTGACCTCAATCCCATAGAAAATGTGTGGGCAGAACTGAAAGAGTGTGTACGAGCAAGGAGGCCTACAAACCTGACTCAGTTACATAAGCTCTGTCAGGAGGAATGGGCCAAAATTCACCCAATTTATTGTGGGAAGCTTGTGGAAGGATACCCAAAACATTTGACCCAAGTTAAACAATTTAAAGTCAATGCTACCAAATACACTGAATTAGTATGTACACTTCTGACCCACTGGGAATGTGATGAAAGAAATGAAAGCTGAAAAAAATCATTCTCTCTACTATTATTCTGACATTTCACATTCTTGTGGTGATCCTAACTGACATAAGACAGGGAATTTTTACTAGGATTAAATGTCAGAAATGGTGAAAAACGGAGTTTCAGTGTATTTGGCTAAGGTGTATGTAAACGTACGACTTCAACTGTAGATGGGTCATAGATAGATTGATATATTTACAGAAATTGTATGGGGGATTGTAACTGATACAGATTATTACATTTATGGCAACTACAATCTATCTACCCCCCCAAACGTACCTCGGTCTAAACATCGGGGCCACAGGTAACTTTCACAAAGCTGTGAACGATCTGAGAGACAAGGCAAGAAGGGCCTTCCATCAAAAGAAACATTAAATTCGGCATACTGTGACGACCCTCCCGCTCTGTCTGCCGTATTCTCTCTTGTTCTTGTTTCCTTATTAGGATGCCGGTGGGCGGAGTTGGGAGGGACGTCAGCTACATGGGAAACACCTGGGCCCGGTACATGGGAAACACCACTCCCCCATTCATGGAGGAGACTCTCTCCATGCAGACACCTTTATAGATTTTGTTGTGTATCTTGATGGTTTTTGGTTGTTTGCTTTGGCACCTTTCAACACCCTGCATTATCACATTCATGCAAAACACTCACTTACACTACTGATTACTGATTACACACATCATTGTATATTGTACTTAGTTTACTTTATTTAATAAATATATGTTTTGTTACTCCTTATCTCCATGTTGTCTCCCTTTGTTACGGGCTTTGAGCCGGTTCGTGACAATACCAGTTAGGATCTGGCTAAAAATACTTGTATCAGTTATTAGTGAACCCATTGCCCTTTATGGTTGTGAGGTCTGGGGTCTGCTCACCAACCAAGAATTTACAAAATGGGACAAACACCAAATTGAGACTCTGCATGCAGAATTAGGCCGACACCCGCTAATTATCAAAATCCAGAAAAGAGCTGTTTAAATTCTACAACCACCTAAAAGGAAGCAAGTCCCAAACCTTCCATAACAAAGCCATCACCTACAGAGAGATGAACCTGGAGAAGAGTCCCCTAAGCAAGCTGGTCCTGGGGCTCTGTTCACAAACACAAACAGACCCCACAGAGCCCCAGGACAGCAACACAATTAGACTCAAACAAATCATGAGAAAACTAAAAAAAAGATCATTATTTGAACACATTAGAAAGAATTAACAAAAAAATACATTATAAACATGTTACCCATGCCAATAAAACCCTTGAGAGAGAGAGAGGGAGAGAGAGAGAAAGACAGAGAAAGGGAGAGATTGATTGATTCTTATGTCTGGATCCGGATCTGTGTGTGGATGTGGTTAACTATACTTGTAGGGACAAGGTCAAATGCTATTTCTAGGGGTTTAAGGTTAGAATTAGTGTTAGAATAAGGTTCAGGTTCAAGGTTAGATTTGAACTCTCAAGGTTAGGCATACTAATATGTGCTCGTTCATGTTATCTCCTGGCTACTAGCTGTGTGTGTGTGTGTGTGTGTGTGTGTGTGTGTGTGTGTGTGTGTGTGTGTGTGTGTGTGTGTGTGTGTGTGTGTGTGTGTGTGTGCGTGCGTGCGTGCGTGCGTGCGTGCGTGTGTGTGTGCGCGTACAGTACGTGTGATCAGAAAGAAGAAAATGTATTTAATCACTACTGTAAGTCGCTCTGAATAAGAGAATCTGATACATGACTAACGTGTGAATGTAAAAGGAGACCAGGATGATTTGCAGCACATGGCGTTTTATCCGATGTGGACTCTGTTGGGGCCTTTAAGCTCCACTGGGCTGATTGCCTGAGTGCATTGATTCAGTGTTTTCATTAGAGATGTTGTTGTTTTTTGCTTGAGGGAAACTACAGGTTGTGTGGCTTTCCTCAGACTCTCAGGTTAATTTAAATGTATTTAGTCATTGTGAGTGACTCTCCCCCATAATAAGGCCTATTTTCATACCATTCAGCCTGTGTGTTATAAATGTACAGTCTATTCTTCCTCAAAGACAGATCCAAGGGGGTGGAGACCAACCAGCTCCATTTGCTGTGATACAAACTACCTCACCCAAAAGTAGTATGTCGAATAAGATAAGCCACACTTTACCTGACAAATGGTGGCTAAACCTACCATCCTTACACTCCTATCATGATCTTTCACACCGTGTCTTTTCTAACAAACACAGTTTGATGAGAGAGAGAGAGAGGGAGAGAGAGGGAGAGAGAGAGAGAAGGAGAGGGAGGGAGTTGGAAAGGGAGAGAGAGAAATACAACCCATTTTTATGCTTATTTATGTTCCCTTGTGTACTTTAACCATTTGTACATTGTTACAACACTGTATATATACATAATATGACATTTGTAATGTCTTTATTGTTTTGAAACTTCTGTATGTGTAATGTTTACTGTTCATTTTGTTTTGTTTATTTCACTTTTGTATATTATCTACCTCACTTGCTTTGGCAATGTTAAAATATGTTTAACATGCCAATATAGCCCCTTGAATTGATTTGAGAGAGAGGGGGGGAGAGAGAAAGAGAGGGGGAAAGAGAGAGGGGGGAGTGAGAGAGAGAGAGAGGGGGGGGGCAGAGAGAGTGAGTGCTCTTGGGTTTGTTTTTGGTAGCTATGCTAAGTCTGAGGCAGGGTCCATTGTCAAGGGCCTAGCTGGCCCAAGGCCTCTGCTGCTGATGTCAGCTCTTCTGGCTCCTGGCTCTTTTATTCTGGATGATTGTGTGCCCTTTCTGAGGCAGTCTAGCCTTGCTTCACAGGGATGATTTATCTAGTGGACAGGGAAGATTAAAAAACATAAGATGAGCTTCAGAGTTCAAAAGACATTACTTTAGCAGGGCCATCTGACCACTGGCAGCCAGAGGAAATTCCATGTGCTATATTGTGGAGATTGTTTGCAGTAGAATTAGAATGTTCATAATGAAAAATGAAAGTGCATCAATACAGAGAAGGAGGGTAGGAGGACAGTTGGTGATGGGTGGATTTCATCATTCAGCATCAGTAGTAGCCCATCACACGCCCAGCATTTGTTTTGGGTGAAATTATAATCTGTGTTTGCGTGAAAACATTTGGCAACTTAATTATTTCAAAGGTCAGTATAGGGTGAAGTGATGTTTTATTGTAAAGAGAAATAATACGTTTTAATACAATTTCTGATCCAACCGTTGTTGAATATTCACTGGGGCATGCTTCATATTGAGACGCAGTAGAGCAAACAATGGGTCCCTATAATACAATTTCTCTCTCTCTCTCGCTCTCTCTCTCTCTCTCTCTCTCTCTCTCTCTCTCTCTCTCTCTCTCTCTCTCTCTCTCTCTCTCTCTCTCGCTCTCTCTCTCTCTCTCTCTCTCTCTCTCTCTCCCTCTCACTTTCTCTCTCTCTCTCCCTCTCTCTCTCTTCCTCTGCTGTCCTCGGCTGTCCTCAGCTGTCCCCGGCTGTCCTCTACGGGGCCATTAGCAGGACTGTAAAGCACACATGCTACAGGGCCATTAGCAGGACTGTAAAGCCCACATGCTACAGGGCCATTAGCAGGACTGTAAAGCCCACATGCTACAGGGCCATTAGCAGGACTGTAAAGCCCACATGCTACAGGGCCATTAGCAGGACTGTAAAGCCCACATGCTACAGGGCCATAATAACCTCCCTCTGTAATCGCTCACTGCATAATGGAATTACCTCTGGTCGAAATAAGCCCAATGTTGATTCTTTGTCCCTTTCTAAAATGTAATGAAAGGTGCTATAGAGAAATGTGAGAGTGGCGAGAGAGAGAAGCTGTATGGCTTCCACGTTTAGTGGAGGGTAAGGGGAAATAATCGCCTCAAGTCATTTCCTCCTGTTTTGTCTAAAGATAATTAACATGTGCCCTACACAGTGTACTGCTGCTCAGTCCCCTCCCCTCCCCTCCCCTCTCCTCTCCTCTCCTCTCCTCTCCTCTCCTCTCCTCTCCTCTCCTCTCCTCTCCTCTCCTCTCCTCTCCTCTCCTCTCCTCTCCTCTCCTCTCCTCTCCTCTCCTCTCCTCTCCCTCTCCCTCTCCCTCCTCTCCTCTCCTCTCCTCTCCTCTCCTCTCCTCCTCCCCTCTCCCTCTCCCTCTCCTCTCCCTCCCTCTCCTCTCCTCCCCTCCTCTCCCCTCCCCCTCCCCACCCCTCCTCTCCTCTCCTCTCCCTCCCCTCCTCTACCCTCCCCTCCTCTCCTCTCCCCTCCTCTACCCTCCCCCCTCTACCCTCCCCTCCTCTCCTCTCCCCTCCTCTACCCTCCCCACCCCTCCCCTCCCCTCCTCTCCTCTCCCCTCCCCTCCCCTCCCCTCTCTCCGTCAGATCTGCACCACCAAAAAACATGGTTCTCATTATCAACAAAAACAGAGCCGAGAAACCCATATGTCAAAACGAGTACTTTCTTTCTCTCTGAACAGTTCTGACAAAACAACCACGACAAATGAGGGGGAAACTGAAGGAAAATTCAAATGTAGTTATTTTTTTATTTTTTAACATTTTATTTCACCTTTATTTAACCAGGTCGGCCAGTTGAGAACACCTTTATTTAACCAGGTCGGCCAGTTGAGAACACCTTTATTCAACCAGGTAGGCCAGTTGAGAACACCTTTATTTAACCAGGTAGGCCAGTTGAGAACACCTTTATTTAACCAGGTAGGCCAGTTGAGAACACCTTTATTTAACCAGGTAGGCCAGTTGAGAACACCTTTATTTAAACAGGTTGAGAACAAGTTCTCATTTACAACTGTGACCTGGACAAGATAAAGCAAAGCAGTGCGACACAAACAACAACACAGAGTTACACATGGAATAAACCAATGTAACACAATAGAAAAAAATAAAGTCTATATACTGTGTGCAAATGGCGTGAGGAGGTAAGGCAATACATAGGCCATAGTAGCAAAGTAATTACAATTTAGCAGATTAACACTGGAGTGATAAATGAGCAGATGATGATGTGCAAGTAGAGATATAGTTCTATGGTATATGACTATGATGATGTGCAAGTAGAGATATAGTTCTATGGTATATGACTGTGATGATGTGCAAGTAGAGATATAGTTCTATGGTATATGACTATGATGATGTGCAAGTAGAGATATAGTTCTATGGTATATGACTGTGATGATGTGCAAGTAGAGATATAGTTCTCTGGTATATGACTGTGATGATGTGCAAGTAGAGATATAGTTCTCTGGTATATGACTGTGATGATGTGCAAGTAGAGATATAGTTCTCTGGTATATGACTGTGATGATGTGCAAGTAGAGATATAGTTCTCTGGTATATCACTGTGCTCCGACGTACGAGGAGGCACTGCTGTTTGCGTTATAATAATCATTTTCTTTTCAGATGTTTTTTTTCTCTCTCACATATACAAATCAGGAGTAACATGTTATTCATTTAGAGGAGTAACATGGTATTCATTTAGAGGAGTAACATGGTATTCATTTAGAGGAGTAACATGGTATTCATTTAGAGGAGTAACATGGTATTCATTTAGAGGAGTAACATGTTATTCATTTAGAGGAGTAACATGGTATTCATTTAGAGGAGTAACATGGTATTCATTTAGAGGAGTAACATGGTATTCATTTAGAGGAGTAACATGTTATTCATTTAGAGGAGTAACATGGTATTCATTTAGAGGAGTAACATGGTATTCATTTAGAGGAGTAACATGTTATTCATTTACAGATGTTTTTCTGAGTTCTTTGAACCATTATTTATTAAGATGTCTGATAGCTGAACATTGTTAAATGTAGGATCATTCATATTTCATAACTGTAAGTCAGAGTAATACTTGTGAGAATGAAAGGTGGGCATTCGACGACACGGTATTGTAAACATGTCATTATCAGAGTATGTATATTAATCACACAGAGAAAATCAAAGAAAAGCAAGATACAAATTGGAATTGATGAAACAGATTATTATTTTTTGAATACAATTCTCTGGAAAGTATTTCTCTTGCATCACTTGGTGAAACAATTCTGGAAAGATTGTGAAATGTATATATATATATATTTTTTAAAGTAATCATATTATGGATGACATATGTAGTGTTTCATAGAAGTAACACATTTTGAAAAAATGAAACGTTTATTTTACATGTATATCAGAATAATAAATCTTAATATTAGTGTATAAAATTGAATCAGAGATAGAATTAGAATTATTTGACGATAACTTATTCTTTAGATCCTTTATCATATTTATTTTTATTTTATTTTACCTTTATTTAACCAGGCAAGTCAGTTAAGAACAAATTCTTATTTTCAATGACGGCCTGGGAACAGTGGGTTAGCTGCCTGTTCAGGGGCAGAACGACAGATTTGTACCTTGTCAGTTCGGGGGTTTGAACTCGTAACCTTCCGGTTACTAGTCCGGTGCTCTAACCACTAGGCTACCCTGCCACCCATCATAAAGTCTATGACAAACATACAAACTCAAAGAGGGGATGCAGTGGAATCCTAGGAAAACAAACCTGTGGAACCTCAAAAACATTTTCATAAAATATACACTGAACGAAGACAGACTCTTGCCGTGTTCACATGCTATTCGGGAACTCTGAAATGTCCAACTTGCTAACTGATTGTAGTTATACACGTGCCACGTTCAACCAGTTAGCAAGTAAAAACATTTCTTGAGTTTCCTAGTTCTGCCTGGCATGTGAACGCGACACCTCCCTCCCTGTGAAATATTGGACAGCCCGTCCG
>NC_088224.1:11655510-11658010 GCF_036934945.1 Oncorhynchus masou masou
CTGTTATTTGGGAATCAATGTCTGTCCTTCATGAAGCAGACAGACTAATGGAGTGGCTGCACTAGTCAGCCAGGGATCAAGGCAACATGGGGGTGTTAGTCGACACACTTCACTGTGCATGATGAAGTTTAACGACAGAAAAAGCTCAACACTAAATTAGATTTTTTTTTTTTTTTTAAAGTCAGAGAGGGGACCGTAATTGCGAATGACTTGCCACACAGACTGAAGGAGGGTTGGACAGTGAGTCCACAGGAACATACAATAGAACACTGTACTTCCGGCGCCGACAGAGATGGCCGCCTCGCTTCGCGTTCCTAGGAAACTATGCAGTTTTTTGTTTTTTTACGTGTTATTTCTTACATTA
Organism: Oncorhynchus masou masou; assembly: GCF_036934945.1. Lineage (NCBI taxonomy): Eukaryota > Metazoa > Chordata > Actinopteri > Salmoniformes > Salmonidae > Oncorhynchus > Oncorhynchus masou. The sequence goes on from NC_088224.1 coordinate 11,655,875, forward strand.
GTACCTCAGGTCATCTTAGGTTTCATTACATACAGTCGAGAAGAACTACTGTATATAAGATCAGCGTCAACTCACCATCAGTACGACCAAGAATATGTTTTTCGCGACGCGGATCCTGTGTTCTGCCTTACAAACAGGACAACGGAATGGATCGCATGCAGCGACCCAAAAACGACTCCGAAAAAGAGGGAAACATGGCGGTCTTCTGGTCAGACTACGGAGACGGGCACATCGTGCCCCACTTCCTAGCATTCTTCTTGCCAATGTCCAGTCTCTTGACAACAAGGTTGATGAAATCCGAGCAAGGGTAGCATTCCAGAGGGACATCAGAGACTGTAACGTTCTGTGCTTCACGGAAACATGGCTCACTGGAGAGACACTATCCGAAGCGGTGCAGCCAACGGGTTTCTCCACGCATCGCGCCGACAGAAACAAACACCTTTCTGGTAAGAAGAGGGGTGGGGGTGTATGCCTTATGGCTAACGAGGCATGGTGCGATGAAAGAAAATACAGGAACTCAAATCCTTCTGTTCACCTGATTTAGAATTCCTCACAATCAAATGTAGACCGCATTATCTACCAATAGAATTCTCTTCGATTATAATCACAGCCGTAACAAGCATATATCCCCCTCCAAGCAGACACATCGATGGCTCTGAACGAACTTTATTTAACTCTTTTGCAAACTGGAAACCATTTATCCGGAAACCTTGGATTGATGGCAGCATTCGCGTGAAACTGAAAGCGCGAACCACTGCTTTCAATCAGGGCAAGGTGTCTGGTAACATGACTGAATACAAACAATGCAGCTATTCCCTCCGTAAGGCTATCAAACAAGCTAAGCGTCAGTACAGAGACAAAGTAGAATCCCAATTCAACGGCTCAGACACAAGAGGCATGTGGCAGGGTCTACAGTCAATCACGGACTACAGGAAGAAATCCAGCCCAGTCACGGACCAGGATGTCTTGCTCCCAGGCAGACTAAATAACTTTTTGCCCGCTTTGAGGACAATACAGTGCCACTGACACTGCCTGCAACGGAAAAATGTGGTCTCTCCTTCACTGCAGCCGAGGTGAGTAAAACATTTAAACGTGTTAACCCTCGCAAGGCTGCAGGCCCAGACGGCATCCCCAGCCGCGCCCTCAGAGCATGCGCAGACCAGCTGGCTGGTGTGTTTACGGACATATTCAATCAATCCCTATACCAGTCTGCTGTTCCCACATGCTTCAAGAGGGCCACCATTGTTCCTGTTCCCAAGAAAGCTAAGGTAACTGAGCTAAACGACTACCGCCCCGTAGCACTCACTTCCGTCATCATGAAGTGCTTTGAGAGACTAGTCAAGGACCATATCACCTCCACCCTACCTGACACCCTAGACCCACTCCAATTTGCTTACCGCTCAAATAGGTCCACAGACGATGCAATCTCAACCACACTGCACACTGCCCTAACCCATCTGGACAAGAGGAATACCTATGTGAGAATGCTGTTCATCGACTACAGCTCGGCATTCAACACCATAGTACCCTCCAAGCTCGTCATCAAGCTCGAGACCCTGGGTCTCGACCCCGCCCTGTGCAACTGGGTACTGGACTTCCTGACGGGCCGCCCCCAGGTGGTGAGGGTAGGTAACAACATCTCCTCCCCGCTGATCCTCAACACTGGGGCCCCACAAGGGTGCGTTCTGAGCCCTCTCCTGTACTCCCTGTTCACCCACGACTGCGTGGCCACGCACGCCCAACTCAATCATCAAGTTTGCGGACGACACAACAGTGGTAGGCTTGATTACCAACAACGACGAGACGGCCTACAGGGAGGAGGTGAGGGCCCTCGGAGTGTGGTGTCAGGAAAATAACCTCACACTCAACGTCAACAGAACTAAGGAGATGATTGTGGACTTCAGGAAACAGCAGAGGGAACACCCCCCTATCCACATCGATGGAACAGTAGTGGAGACAGCACAGACAGCATCGTGAAGAAGCATCGTGAAGAAGGCGCAGCAGCGCCTCTTCAACCTCAGGAGGCTGAAGAAATTCGGCTTGTCACCAAAAGCACTCACAAACTTCTACAGATGCACAATCGAGAGCATCCTGGCGGGCTGTATCACCGCTTGGTACGGCAACTGCTCCGCCCTC